>NC_079377.1:5155000-5415000 GCF_021018895.1 Seriola aureovittata
GTCTCTAAACTGGTAAAAAACAGCTGTTAATGCTAATGCTGGCTATGTAGCAATAGCAAAACTTACGAAAAGCTCACTTTGAGACAAGACAAGACAAGCTCACTTTGGCTCAGATTTAGCATTGGGTAACGCCTGTTGCTTAATTGAGCAAGTAATCATCATCTTCTGCTTCTTCGTCTGTCAGTATAACGATCAGTTTGTAAAAAGCCAACGCACTTTCATCATGTTTTATTTATGCTAAGAAGGTGAAAACATTTTTTTTAAAAACATTATTTAAAGCAATTATAATTTCCAGCACCTTACTCTCAGTTCGTACTGTTAACGGCTAATTATTTTAATGTTTATATGAAAATAAATGATTGTAGGCTGAATACTTTGTGAGTACTGTCTGGCCAACCTAAATTCCAAATTACATTCATAGACAACTAGTGTTAACAAGTTACCCTACTGATGCTAATGTTGTGAGTTTTAAGTTAGGCTAAAGTTAGCTTGCTAGTTAACACAAGTTTGCAGGCAAAAATGGCCGACTGACAGAGAAGAAGATCCCTGAGAATGTCTGTAAGAACGGCTGACTGCAGCATCAGGTCGGTTTACAATGCTGCCAGTGAATCAGAAATGAAAATGTAAATGAATTATTGTCGTCTCTCTGAAGCTGCTAGGATCAGGCTGCTCCCCCAGCACATCTAAGAGAGTTTTGACAGCGCCTATCAATCACAGCTGTCAATCAATGCCGAGCCACACCCCTTCGCATATCATCAAATAACATAACATGAATAAATAAAGTAGGAAGACAGGCAGCTCTTCCTGTGCAAAAAAAATAAATCAGAGGTCCACTTTAATATACAAGGACACTAGTTTGCCGAAATACATTAGGTAATTGTGGCTGTGATCATTACTGGGGTAAAGGTCAAACAGTACCCACATTCGTGCTTTGGACAGGATTAAAATCAGTGATCTGTCTAGAGAAATAAACCCAGTCTGAATGGAGCTAAAGTTTTAGATGCATACTTAACCTAACAAAACAACAGCAAAGACCCTGCAGAAAACGTGCACCCTCCTTCACCCTGTGTCAGTGTGGTCCAACACTAACAGATTCATGCAACAAATGTGTGCAATTTCCACACACTACTGAAGAAAGGATTACTGTGACTAGCTTTTAAGCCTGATCTGGCAGATAAAAACCGCTGTGTCAGAAAGGTGAGTCTGAGTATCACAACACTGTAGAGCTGCTTGGCTTTTGGAAAGTGGCAATCTCAAAATGTTGGTTATAAGAGGGGGGGCCGCCACTGGAAGATGAACATGATAGGTGTTGGGTGGCTCGGGGTCATAAGAAGTTAGATAACATCACAATACAGTTGTGGGATATAACAACCAATTTGCCCTGGCCAACACAATCTCCTGATGTCAGTCCCTTAAGATTGCACACCTAGGGATGAACTTGAATGAAGCATCTGTAGGAAGTAGCTAGGGTAGAAATAACGGACGCCCGTTTGATACTTTTTCCAAAGCTAGAATTTTTTTTTATTTTTTATGTATAGGCCATGTTTATGAATGAATCAGGATAGAATTATATCGTTATTTATGTAGATGTTTGAAAGTTGTTACTGTATAATATAGGGCCTATAGGCTAACATAGACCATAAAATAGCCTACATTTGGCAATATACAATTAATTAAACAATTGGCTATACCACGTCTGCCTCGGGGGAAGTCAGGGGTGTGAGGAATTGAGCGATTCCACTTACACTGTGTAGTCTGCTCTTTAGCTGCCTGGACATGGGCAGCACCTGCAGCCTGCTGTTTCAGATCACACATCCCTCCACGGGCGACTGAAAAATCTGTATGCGTCGCCAGGGACAGAGCTGACCCAGCAATAATCTGTCTCTCATTCAGCCCTAAATCTCGACAGCCTTGTACGTTTCACTTGTGGACTTTCAGACATTCTTACCAACAGACTGAGGGTAATGCCATCATTACCTGTAGAAGGTGACCACTGATGCTGACGTCATGTGACGTGTATTTTCTGTACTGCTCTCCAATCCACTTGTAGGCTATAACTAGCTTGGTCTTACTTGACAGTACATTATTCACAGCACGTTGAGGACAGTTTATAAATGAAATGACATGTACAGAAATACAGGACGATCCTGTATTATAGCTTCAAACCAAGAGGCCAGTATGTGTTCTTTTTTACATTTGGCTGTAGTTTTAACAATACTATAAAAGAGCAACAGATAAGAGTAGCAAGTGTTAGTGTGCGAACATACAGTCTATGGGTGTTCCACATAGCGCTCCCCCTAGAGGCCTGGAGCTGGATATGCAGTGTTCTTTCTATTGCATCTGTTTTGTGGGTTTGTGTGTTTTTGTTGTTGCATGGTTTCTGTACATGCAGCGAGTTTGCTGTTTACTGCTTCTGCTTTGGCTTCCTGCAGCTCGATTTTTCATTTGCTGGACGTTTCCGTTGTTGTATTTGTTTAGTATTTTTATGTGTTTTTGAACCTGCATCTTTTCTGAATTTGCAGCTCGTTTTTCTCCTAACGGAAGTGTTTCGGGCCGTTGCAGCAGGTTTACCCTTGTCGGCCACCGTAGGTAGCAAACCTACAAGTAGCATCCACCAACATCAGCATCGTCAACTCTTGCGTCTGCATGACGGGTTTACACGTGGTCCATTTCTGAGTCACTGCCATGATGTGTGACAGTATGTCAGGACCAAAAGTGGTCATAAGTGGAACTGAACAAGGCTTTCTGACGTTCCACACATGTCAAAGAATAGATTCTTTACCTTGTCACTGTAATGACAATGGTGCAATAAAACAGCAAAGTCTTTGTTAGAAAAGTTTTCCGCCGTTATAAACCTCCTCGCCTTTTCACATTCCGTGCATAGTTCTCATCTAAAGTAGGATCTATTCAATTCAGACTACAAAGAGTATAGTACCACCGAGAACACAGATAACAGCAAATACAATCAACTTGTTCATTATCTGGATAGTATATCCTGATCCAGATTGTGTTTTAAGGGGTGTAAATGAGGTCTTTGTATGCTTTCCAAGAAAGTAGTTCCATTAGAACGATGTAAGTGCTTTGTTTAAAGGCACAGCAGTTGGTAAAAGAGGTGAGACAACTCTTTTACTTCTGCTTTCACACGTACCCATGCAATCCTTAAACACATCGGAGACCTCCTGGTTTCATCACTTATCACGGCACTTTCTGCTGCATGTTATCTGTGATAGTCATTTGCTTCCTGTCTGTGTGTGGGTGCTATAATCACAATCTCCTCTACATGGCTGCAGTGTCTTTGTCAGTTCTCTGTCCATGTTAATGCCGTGGGCACGCAACAGGTCTGGGTGTCTTCTTGAATATATTCTGATTAAAAACCCTGTTCACCTCTGAGGGAGCTGCCACTCCGCATTACAAAGTCAGGAGATTGCTGCACATATTTCTTATGTTTCTTTCCTGCCAGTCAAAAAAAAAAAAAAGGTTCAAGGAATTTTCAATTTCAGGGATTTGCTTTGATCACGCCAGTTTGGACGTTTTCTGTATCCCTGAGTTGGTCTTGAAAGGCTCTGACTGTAAGATGGAAGCCAAATGGAATGATTGCAGACAGGTAAATCAGCGTGGATGCGTGATGGACTATACAGCGACAGCATTCACTGACTGTGACATCTCACTCCACTCCTCAGGTTCTCTGGCGAGTCCCTTGTCATAATTTATGCTCTACTGTTGTTTGGAGAAAAACATTCAAATCAATGCTCGATGCTTACAGTTTGCTTTATTTTATTAGAAGTCCATATGTACATATAATATAACTTTAGAGTTCTCAGAATTGCTCGTTTTTTTTTTTTATATAAATTTTTTTTTTTTTTTTTTTTACCAAATCTCAAGTACCAGTATTTTATTTGAAGTGTTGATCCATAAGAAGATATCTCAGTGAAAAACCATCTCATTTTAGTTTTACTTCTCCTCTCTCAGGCTTCACTCTGGAGCTCTAGTAACAACAGGTCAATGAGCCAATCAGAAAAGAGGAGGCTCAGAACCTGGCTTCTCATTGGCTGTTTTTCTGAGCGCTTGAATAAAAACATAGCAGATTCCAGGTAAACACTCAGAGAAACCAGATCCTGCAACGCTTGCGTGGTGGGTCCGGATGAGCTGGGCATGGCTGAGGGCGGTTACTGCTTTGTTGTGACATCACAAAGTTGCAGAAGTCCCTACAGCTCATTTTAAGAGTGATTCCAGTGTCATCATAGTCATTGAAAATTCAAGATATTTATGAGCACAAATGTGTGAGAACCCTCCCTTCCCCTGTTCGCTCCAACCAACCAAGTAATGGCGCCCCTATGATAACTGAACATGCAAATATGGACATTCATTTCAGGATACAGTTGCCATGTGACTGGGTCATTCCACATAGAGGTCAGAGAAACAATTAAGGGACTTTAATAGGAATCACTGGGGAGTGTGAAGTGGGAGGGCTGCTGCAATAATGGTGCACGGAGGAAGCCTAGCATCACAGAGCCAGTTAATAAATGCTTTAGATTTATACTGATTCACTGGTACGATGATAACCTTTGTTATTTTATTTTTTTTCTCTTTGAGTTTCAAATGTTTTTTTGTTAGGTTTTTAGTACAGCAGTGAAATGGCATTTAATTGGAGTAAAAAAACATTGCTTTCCACCAGGCTTCTCAGTCATGCTGTTCACGACCATTATACGCGTTATGCGGCGCACAAAGAACAACCAGTAAAGAAACGAGACGAGTCCACAGCAGTGCTAGCAGCTCTGTGAGGCTGTACTTTGGCACAGCAGCGCTTTGAGCTAAACACTAACGTCAGGATGCTACTGAACATGCTGGATTCAAACTGAGTGTCATGTAAAAACATCAGTGAACTGGTAACATGTGATGTGCTTCATGAAACAGTGCTGACTTCCACATTCTGTTGGTGGAGAAGATTTTGTTCATTGCCTTTGTTCATGGGGCAACCAGGGGCAAAATGCACTATCACAGGAAAGGGGACATTTCCAAAAAATAAAAAAATCTGCCAAAAATTGTAATTGATGTTGACAGGAAAAGTATATTTTTCAATGCAGTAGTTGCCTAGTGAAGCTTTCAGAGGTTGGCATGTGATGCTTGATGTGTGAACGTACGAAGGGAAAGGCAAACAGTTGTGACAATAAAACAAAGGAGAAAATGAGAGAGAGAGAGACTGATAGAGACACATGAAGAGAGCGAAAGAGACAGGATGGCTCTGCTGCCTTTCCCGCAGACTCTTATCCCTGACGAGGCTGTGTCAGCAGGATGGTCATCTAATCAGCCTTCACAGTGGGACAACTACATCAGTTAGCATCAATGATAAATCATATTGACAGCTATTGCCTGACAGAAGGGGGGTAATGATAGAGGAGGGAGTGTGGAGCTTTTGAAAAATAGACTGAAATTAAGGGGAATTAAGGGGAAAAAGAAGAGTGATGGACACGGAAAATTTCTAAAGGAAGCACATTGAGGATAATTGCATGAATATTACCTGTTCACTTACTGTACTCGGATTCTACCCCCCCTTCCTAGATGTCACCCGTTTCACCACTGCCACCTCACCCACTGCACCTCTGCCTCCACTTCTCCAGCTTCCCATCCACCCACACAGTGCCTGTTACGAACGCTTAATGGGCGGAAAAAAAAAAAAAAAGGATGGGAAGTATTTATAGATTCTATTGAGCCTGTGTTTTGCATGACTAAAAAAATGGAACTCAATAGCAGGCTATTATCCCCCCCCCCTCCCACCGAATCCTACAACCTGCTGTCTATTTCTCTGGAATTAGATTCTACAGGAAAAAAAAAATGAGTTGACTCTGTGAACTTGGGAGATGGAGGGAGAGGCCAATCATAATGAGAGAGAAGGGGATGTTGGAGGTGGGAGGCGTGGGGGGGCTGGGCTGAACCAGGGTGTCGGCTCACTCAGGAGACAAATCCTGCTCCATTATTGATGAAGGTGAATGGCAGAAGGTTTCAGGAAGGCCACGGTTTTGGGCCATGTCCGCTTGTTGTGTAACATTAATTGACACGGCCCTCGCTGCGGCACCGGCCTGTCCGAGGCTCCCGTTTCAGTTCGCCCCATGATTTATTTACAGGGACACTCGACTGAACAATCGTGTGGATGATTCAGGCTTATCTTGTGGTGTCTGTGCTATCGTCTCCTCTAAAAGCCACGGGTGGTTTCACTGTAGAATATCGGGAAAGGTAAAGCAAAAGACAAGTCTTGTTGTAATTAGAGGTGGTCAGTACATCTGTTATATTGACTCTCTTCCTATCTTCAATTCCCACCTCAAAACACACCTCTGCAAATGTGCCTATTCTGTTTAATTCCAACACAAGTGTTCAATGCAATCATATTTATTCTATGCAATTACATTTATTCCAATTTATTTTGTATTTTAAGCTTTGTACTTGCCATTTTATCTTTTACTGTATTGTAAGGTGTCCTTGAGAGCCTTAAAAGGAGCCTGTAAATAAAATGTATTATTTTTATTATCTATGAACAAATCTTAAACACAGAGTCTTCAAAATCAGCTGACTACACTGAATCACCATTGTCACTGACCGAAGCTGTGGTTCCCCTGTGAGCGCTGTTGTCTGCTTCAGCTTGATTATTTCTTCTATGGGCAGGACAGTCTCATTCGTCTGCCTTCACAAACGGTTCATTTCCACTAGTATGACTCTGTTTTTTAATGTGACAGCACTGAGTTAAAGTTTGGTTACAGAATTAAGCTCTTGGTTAAACTTACGGAATTATTCTGGTCGTGCTTCACGAAAACAAAAATGTTGAATGTCTGCTGGAAACAAGAAACTATAAATCTGTCCGATGTTTTGTTGACCTGTCCGCCACCCCCCACCGCCTACTTACCCGAACTATGTTGCTCTCTGACATCATCTCACTTCCTCCTTTGCTCCCATCATAATTACTGCTGCCTGCGCTGTCTCTGAGTATACAGTATAAACATATGTTGTTTTGGGGAACTCGCTGAAACAACTGATTATGTCGTTCTTCTTGGGAGGTAGAACACAAAAAGCCACGGAGACAAACATGATGTGATAACTCTGTTGCAGCAGTGCTTGTAGAGGCCTCGTGTTTCTATGGGATGCCTCCGGTAGAAAAAGCCTTGGCAAGTGGCTACGTGCCTCTCTTCATCAGAGGTTAGCCAGAACAAGTTCATCTTCATCGTCTTTTCTCGTGGAAAAACAAGACACGGTGTTGAAAAAGTTCACCTTTGTGTGGTTGAAGTAAGGCTTTAGTGCACATTCTGGTGTAGCTGGCTGTTACGGCCTCATGTCGACCTCCTGTGGCTCACATGGTTGACGAGAACCACAATCGCAGTAGGTGTCTTTTTTTTTTTTATCCCATTTGCTAAAAGGGGCAGCAGTGACCCGATATCACATATAAAGTGTACAAAGGAATTCATGCTTTACTTTTTAATGTTTTAAAACTTGTATATTTAGGTTTAATAAAAGTAAAAAGTGTTTGATTTGGCAAATGCACATCTGGTTAACTTTCCCTCCTGTGGTAAAGAGCGGCACACAGCTGTTTTTCCTTAGGATTTGTCAAACCTGCTGGCTTCTTCTCATCCTTGAAGTCTTTATCCACTGTCTCCCACACGGTGGATGAAACAGTGCCAGACAGGGCTACTTTTGTACTGAACTGAACATAACATAATCAGCAACTGACTTAAAGTGGAACTCCACTGATTTTACACATCAAAGTATATTTCCAGCTGAATACTACAAGTGTGGAGATGAGAAATGTCTGGAGGTGTGGAGTCAAGAAGAAAATAGCTTACCAGACCTCTGTAGCCCACCCGCCATCTCTAGGTTAGCAGCTGCAGGCTTCATTCTCCCCTGCTAGCGTGACGCACCTGAATCTCTTACCGAAGTGTCGGCCGTTGAGTTGCACTGCTCTTAAACTGTCCGTGTTGTTGGAGATCAACGCTAAATCTGAAGGTACTACTAAACTGATGATTAAACATTTTTAAACTGGACTGAACAAAACCCTTTGAATCAGCAAATTGATTCGTAATTCACAGCTTTTAGTAGTAATCATGGTCTAACAAACTGTTTGGCGATACTGTTGTCAGTTGATGTCATACAGTGATGATTCAGCCTGTACCCAGTTCATGAAAGGTTGTACATGAGCTATTCTGAACACTGTTTACTGATCAGAGCCGTCTTGGGCACAGGTGATGCATTTTCTGTTTGCAGAATCAACAAATGTGGTTGGTTTGGATGAAATATGAGAGGGCAAACGAAGATAAGAAGCTGCGGTTCATCCTGGGCTCTATTTCTGCTATGGTGCAGGCGAGAGGATGTGGCAACTGATTTTTTTTTTTTTTTTTGTCCCCCCGTGGCCAGAGTGACATTGTGTTAGAACCAGGGTGTGATTAGGAGCAATACATAAATCATCCAGTGTAGACTCTGACATGAGTCATGACAAATCAGATCACTTCTTTTCATTTCCTTTAAAAGCAGACTGTGCTCTGAGCAACCACGTGCTGACTATTTTGTGATTTGTGAAGTTCAGAGCAAAAATCCATCACCAAAGATTCTCTGACGCACAAACTTCTCCCAGCTGGACTCTGAGGTCAACACAGTACACTTTATGGCACCTTTAATTAACTTGGCAAGGAGGCTACATGTTCCCATGTGACATTTTTAGGTTTTAGGATCTCTTGATCTCTGAAAATAAAACAGAAACTTACTGCTTCATCTGCCATGAAACTCTGACCGAGTCTCTGTGTAAACACATGCCAGGACCCCGACACCGAAATTACCCTGCACTGCTTGATTATTACTGACACACACTATATTGCACCTTTGGCTCTCTGATGGCACATTAACCATCACAGTGAGTTACCAAAACACAAAATGAGTGCCATCAAGAAAATAAAGCTACAGTATGTGCATGTGGCGAAATACCTCCACAAAGCCCAGCACTGTGACAGAGAGAGAACCCAGAGTGACCTGATAGATGGATGTGCTGTGTTCTCATATTTATATATATAGATATAGATGTATTAGTGGTGTTGCAATATACTGATATATATTGATATTGTATTATGGTTAGGGTTGCAGACTCTCTCTCCACCTCCCTACATTCATATTCCATTCTCTTTCAAATTGCCTATACATATTGTGACTGTACATATTGTTATTGTGAATTATTTTGGCCGCAGTAATCGTTTTGTGAAAATATAATATCGTGATATCCTTAATAAATATTTTCAACATGTAACAGGTTTTACAGAAGGATCTTAAAGTTATATTTACAGCCAAAAACAGAGACAAAGTAAAGTCCTTGCTTATAGTGTAGTTGCGGAAGTTGATGGGAAAACAACAGTCCCATCCCATGATTTGCTACTTCTCCCATGGTGTGACTTAACAAATGACTCAGGAGATCCTGGTTCATATCAGTGAGAAATTTCCCAAACCAAGCTCATATTTTGCCAATGTGCTCTTTTAATTGAGCCCAATGAAAGGAGTGCTGAGGCAGCAGCATCCGATCACACTGTCTGGAGCAGGAAACAAATTGGTCATGCAAAACCAGCTCCTCTTTAACAAACCAATTAATTATTTATGGGCTTCAGTGGAGCAGAGAAAGTTAATTTATTGTTATCATCAGAAGAGTGTTCTGTTTGGGTCCATATGAGGACGAGTCAAGCTACAATTACAGGCCCTGCAGATTAGAGTGAATTTCATACGACCGTGGCAGACAGCCAATCTGACACGTCACAAGTTCACTAGATGTCTCTGGACTCCAGTAATGGCTAATAAATGCATATTAAAATGTTGGCAAGAAATAAACATCTTGCCAGAGCAATTGTCAAAGTTGACATGTTGTATTTTCTTCCTACTACTTTAAAACAATACCCAACACGTCAAGTCATGGTGTACTGACACACCCTTGAGTACACTTGTACATAAACACGAGGTGAGAAGGTGAGAAGTTCAACCACTTGAGATCAGCACAAAAAAGATTTTCAGCTGCTAAGTTGCTTTTAAAGCTGAAAATATCTGTAATGAATATTTTTGTAAATGAAATTAATGAACAACTTCTTATGAGCTGTAAAGCAGACTATGAAACTTTTGCTGAACACCGGTCACTGTGCGCTCATGTATATTGCAACAACTACATAAACTATGTATATATAAGCTAACATTAGCCATAATAAGTTAGTGGACATACCAGACCAAGTAAGACTGATTCTTATTAATTCACTCTTCCATATGTAAACAAAACTAAGTCAAAACCAAGTTGGGAGGAGGTTGGATCGGATGGATGAGTCAGCAAAACTTAGACTTTTAACATCATAAACTGCTGTCAGTTCCTATTCCTAACACTTGGCACGCACTGCCTGTGTTGCATGGTGGCTCTGTCACTGACCAGCTGCATCGCTGCTAATGCCAGCTTTATCTTCCTACATTGAGTTGGCCTTGGATAATGGCCATCAGTACTCAAATGTTTGATTGCTTTTCATCATAAACCTTATTAATCTTATTTGCCATGAGTTCAGAGCAGGACACACACACACACACACACACACACTCACACACATAGCACTCCGGTTAAATACTGCCCTTCACCTGTTAAATTATTGACATAATATAATTTTAGCCTACATTGGGTGTCTGCTATGACCATACTACATGTGGCTTCTACTGTCTCCACATGCAGCTGTTTATTATAATGCTCATATTTTTTCATGTCTATGTCATGTTCAGATTCAGCCTAGACGTTGAAACTGTTACATGCCAGACAAAGGGAGGCCAGACCCAGATGCAGAGTAAATACAAAAACTGGTTTATTTAACAAAGTAGCAACAAAAAAATCACTTTAGAAGGATAAAACGTAAAGTACCAAACAAAATATCAACAAAGTACCAACACAAAACATATAACAGAAAATCACCATTCAAATGGGAAAAAGGCACGAGGTCAAAGTACAACAGAAAATAGTGTCAAGGCACCAAAAACTCACAAGAAGGACTTTGCGTGGCGAGAGGCAGGCGATCAATGGGAGCGCGACGGACAAGCAGAAGCAAAGGGAATAATCCGGCAGTGGGGACGAGGAGAGTGTGTCTTAAGAAGGGTGCTGATTAGGCCGAGCGAGCTGCAGGTGTGCCGGTGGACGAGCACTCCCGGAGATCGCCCCGCCTCTCAGCACTCACACTGCAGGAAGGGGAGAGAGAGAAGTCAAACACGAGCAAAAACTAACCAACACAGACCAGAAAAAACCAGACCACAACAGAAACCATAGTGAAAGGTGTCACTTTTATGTAGTGTTGCTGGTATGTTCAGTATCACAACATCTCAGCAGATGTTTTCCTTGTCTGTTTTTGCTGGGAACCGCGTGCGTCAACAACGGGCGAGATACCGAATCTCAAGATCATGCGACGGAGCCAGGAGGTGTGCGACGTACGTGTCACTCTAACCTGGCCTAACTCAGAGTCAACATTATTTCTTTTAATCATCACCATGATTGTTCTATAACCTTAACTGAAGGTCTCTGAGCCTCAAGAAAGTCCGTGTTTTAACTCAAACCATGATCATTCCCTAAACTTCACTTCACTAAGTTGTTTTGTGCCGAAACCCAACCAAACCTTTACCGTAGCATTGTCACATCATGAAACTGTTTTTAGACTAGTTGTTTATTTTTCAGTAATTTACCTGTGACATATCTCTTGTGGCTGTAGGGTTGCTAATTAATGAAAAACTCCCATGGGTCGTATCAGAGGTCGGGGATAAACGACTTATATGGTCATTTAGGTTAAAGTGAAACCTTTCGAATAAATAAATGTGTTAACTTTTAATGTGCCAACAAATAATGAATTTCTTTGCATTCATGCTGAGCAGGAAACATCAGGATACACTGATAAAATATGTCATGAATTGTCATTTCAAGTGCCAGAGTTCTGCTTTGACAACATTATAAGGACCCTGGAAGAAAGCTTTTATTACACTTCTCTCAGACTCCGTGCTGTATCTGTTCATTACCTTTGGGCAGCCTAATCAACTAAATAACTTTGATTTGCAAATGTTTACTCCTCCACGGGAGCAGAGAGCCATAACACCAGGGATGTCAAGTGAGGATCCCATTGTTTCTGATTAGGAATTCATTATTTGCTATCCGTCTGCCTCTCTGCCCAGTGCATGGGCTGATTAGCAAGCCGAGGAAGGATAGGTAATGACGATAACACTAAACTCAATAGCTGTTTTATAGGCAGCGGTGCTTTATGATGCTTGCACTAATTGCTGGTGTGATTAGCGAGGTGTCTTTGCCCTCTCTGGTTGCTCAAGCTGTCCTGTGAACTGAGCTCTCACAGACTGGAGCACAGGGGAAGCGTGGGCGTACGGCGGATCGTTACAGGAGGAAGACACAGGGGTATAATTGACTTCCCACTTTTTCTGCCCCTGTCAGCCCTTTCCTGTGTGCCGCAATAAAGACAAATTAACTTAGAGGCAATCAAAGGATTTTTTTTTTTTTTTCGTTGATCTCCTGACAATAAAGTAATCTATTTCTAACTGTCAGTGAGAGGAGTCCAAATGAAAAAAAGGAAACAGAACATTAGCTGATTTGATAACCTGAAATTTGTGTGGAAAAAAAAGTGTACCTTGGGCTCCTTATATAAAGGAGGCCGTCTCCAACATGAAATACATTAGCTTGAATATCTTCCTCCCACCACTAGACCTGAAAATAAAGCATATTTAAACGGATGCTTTTGAAGGCTTTTATGTGTCTACTGTTGGGACTCAATCATTCAATAGACCAAATGTTTCTTTGCTCCACTGGACAAAGGAACTCACACTCCACAGTTCCTCACGGTTCACACCTGGGGATGACCCTTCCCCCCCACGGACCCCACTGGCCAGCCAGTGTGGGCCAGCGTGTGACATGTGACCCCCAAGGGTGTCACCAAACAAAACCAGTCTTCTAGACCCCTTTTCTCTCTTCCCTTCTTGGCTTGCTCTGGAGAGCAGCTCCAGCCCTCTCCTCTCGGTTCTTCAAAGGGCAACAAGGCCCCAGCCCAGGTCAGCTCTGCTACCTGAGAAACCAGCTCTCCCTCGCCGGCCTGCTCACAGCAGCCTGCAACCACTCTTCTCCTCAACAACAGCGACCTGCTTCGGATTAACTGTGAGTGAACCAAATCCTCTTCAGAATCAGCAGCTACGACACAAGGCTAGCTGATTTTCCAAGCAACAGGAGTCGTAGCAGAGTTAGCTTGGAACAGCTAACTCTGTGAGGAGAACAAAGGAGATAACAGCAAGCAACACAGCCAGACAGGACTTTACTCCACCAGGAAACCCCCCAACTCACTGGACTTTACAAAACACTGGAAAGGATCTCTTTGCTTGTTCCAAGGATTGGGTAACGTTAACGGACTGGGCCTAACCTCTCCCAGCACAGCATAGCACAGCATAGCTAATCAGCAGAAGTCTTAACTTGTTAATGTACTTGTTGATTGATGTCTTGTTGTTGCAATGTTTGCTTAGGTCGTGGTCAGTCATACAGTTAATCGAGTACTTGTATGTTCACACACATTGCAGTACGTCTCAGTCCTAGAACCTGCATGAAGCTAACCTTCCCCCTCTAACCTGGTACCTTTAGATTACATGAGCTAGGCTAACAAAGAAACTCACACCTTCCCTCTCACACACACTAGGTGGTCTCAGCGGCCATTTTAGTAGTTTCTTTATTTACCGCCATCTTGTGTAGTTTTCTTTGTTCAGGTCATGTGGTCACAGTGACCACTTTGAGTCAGCCATCTTGCCTTTGTCTGTGCCTCAACACACACACACACACACACACACACACACACACACACACACACACACACACACCTGTATATGCTAGATTAGACATTGTATTTTACTCGGCTCCATTGTAAATAAATGCCTTTTAAGTATAACTACTGGTGTGTTTAATGTTGCACAAGCGTGAATAGTGCCAACCTCTACTCGGTAGAATTCCAATCCTTCAACTTTGACTTACTGTTGATATGGTAATTTGGTTACAGTTAGTAAGCTAATGGTTAATCAGAGTTCCAGATTAACGGTAATAAATTGAGACTAAAACCATATTGGCTATTTTGCCTATTAGTTTAGGCTGGTGCCCCGTGAACTTTAATTCATTTTAAAGTCATTATTTAATATTAATATTTGTAATATTAATATTTTCTTAAGTTGTGATAGCCAATAAATTGATAAACAACTGAAATCTAACATATTTGGTGTCCAGCTCATGAGGTAGAGTACTGTTAACATAATGGTGCCCAGGTAGAGCTCAGACCCAACACTACCTTTTAGTTTGACCTCAACACTTGTGCTCTTGATACAGGGCCGCTGCTTATGTGGCCGAGCAGACAGTAGGACTAAAACTGAGATAATAGCAATTTCACTGAGGTTTCTCGTTCAGGTACATTTTCCTACCAGTGAGTTTGTATAAGTGGATTTGCATGGATTTCGGCTTGTGTTTGCATGCTGCTCCGTGTGACCTTTAGCATGGTTTCTCTTAGCAGACTTCTGTTTTCCTTTTGTCTCACCATGTTTCTAAACATATCTCTCTGTCTAATAGTTAGAATTTCAGTGTTTATATAAGATGATACATTGCATACTATTTATTTATTTCTATCTTACAGTAGTAAGTAGAGTTACAGAAGGCCTACACACTTAACAGTTAAGCCAGCATCCTAACATCACATGTATAAGGTTTGGACATGCAGTAACAATAAATCTGCGTAAACACCAAGATGAGAGATAAACAACCATCTGTGTTTGTCCATAGGTCCTGCGTTTGTTCACTATGAACTGCACTGTGAAATATTTTAAGCATCTGCTGTAACAGATTTTGGTCCATTTGAGGCAGGGCAGCAAGCTTTAAAGAATTTACACATTTTCATCCTATAATGTAGTTATGTGAAAGTGTTGGCAAACAGTTGCCTTATCAACGTGTCCAGCAGACGTGGACCAACAGTAGCTTTTATTTGGAATCATAATTCTGGCCACCTGGTGAACACGAGTCCACATAAAGGTGATTAAATCTGCGCATCTATCTTCTATTCCTCCACCCTTGATAACATGGCAAAACTTTTCCAACATGGCCTCCAGAAATCTGTAAATCTTAAAACACTGGCTTGGTGTTTCAGTTTGTTCTGGGAAAACCAAGCTTTTCCAAAACAGTGACGTAAGCCCAGTGAGGGAGTGTGCCACTTAAGAAGACTAGACTAGTCAAGATTAGTCATCTCTAACTTTCTTTGTAATCATGGATTTTAAACTCAATATAGCCGACCGTATAGCACAGCTGTTCTCATTAACCCTGTGTATATTCTCATTTGTCCAGGTCATAGTATCCTAAAGGAGTTTTTTAAATCGAAAACAACTGGACTAGGTTATTTGTCTGTGAAGACGTTTAACCTCTCATCCAAGAGGCTTCATCAGTTCGTGTACGCATCTGACCAGGCTAGGACTGTTCTCATTAACGTGTAGTTATGTTGATTTTGTCAGACGGTGTTGTGACCATTAAATACACAAATTGTTTTCCGATGAATAGGTTTATGATGTCAATTGAAATTGACATCATAAGCCTTTGTTGTGTTTCGCCTGGCTTTTGTTATAATCAGTTACAACTGCAGTAGAAGAAAGAAAAACTTTGTGTTACGTTTTAAACCACATGCCATGCATGCTATTTGCTTACCATGTTTCTTTAGAAACTTAATTTAATGAATTTGATAAACTCATTAAATGGACCTTAAATGATTTTAAATTGACAGCTTGAAATATATAAAGCTCATGTATTTACATTGTGCTAACGATATAACATACTGGAACTTACTACAGTTTCATTACACCAGTAGTGAAAATGCTTATTTGGTTTGATATTGAGCTTTCTTCATGCTTCTGTCCTTCAAACACTTGCTGGCAGGTTGACTGGTAGAGTTGAGCAGCTTTCCAGGTTGTCCCTATGCCTCTTTGTCTCTCTGCCTCCCTCTCTCTCTTTGATGTGTCAGTTGAGTCGAGCTGGAGTCGGGCAGGCAGCCATGTCCATCAGCTCCATCCATCAAGCAGTGGGCCGGGTGGCAGAGAGAGGATGACGGGCAGCAGAGAAGGGGCAGATGTTTTGCAGGAACTGATATGTGTTCACGTCCACGAGGGATGTCATTACGTGGCGGACAGAGAAACATGTAGCTGATTAGCAGCTTATTAAGTCAAGGACACTGGCTCTCAGTAACACACACCTCTTCCATTCTGGCTTGTGGTGCTGATGGCTTGCCAGTCACTGAGAACCTGAGTGTCTCACACTGATAACCTGTCTTTCTAATTAACCACTGCTCTGTTCCCAAACGCTAAGCTCCTTTTGATAAACCACAAAGCTCTGGAATAAAAGCTGCTCCTGCCATTTGAACCGTATTTTCCCTGTGAATGCCTAAAGGGCAGAACTCAGAGGTACATAAGGTTTGTGGATTTATCTCTCAGAGAGCCCACACTGTGTTGGGCTAAGTAAATAAAGCAGCATCTCCCTGGGGGCATCTAAGGATTGCAGGAATTGAGGAAAGTGGACAGTGCAGCGGAGAGAGGGCTTTAGCCCTGATCCAGGACAATGGCTAAATTGGTAATGTTGAGAATCGCAGCTGTGCCCTGTGTTTTCCTCTTTAGTTGTATCTACAGAGTTTCTTCTGTGCAATAAGCCTGGCCATGTGCTGTTAGAAATGTGGATTTACCACAAATCATATCCACCTTGTCCAGCGCTCTCCTTTCCCTCCTGTTTTCTTTCATTTCTCCTCCACTCCCCTGCCTCCTCTTTTTTTTTTTAATCTTTATCATATATTTCATATTAATGTTTAATAGAGTAAAGCTTACAGCCCCGTAAATTGCAGCGATGTGTGTCTGCATTTCATGTGTTTGGAGTGGTTAGAGCAATAAATGGACTCAGGGTTATGAGAACAGTGAAAGAATACAGGCAGTAGTGGACCACTTAATGGACCTTGGGATTGTTTCACTCAAATATAAATACTGTTTCACCAACAATACAGTACTGTTTGTGAAAGAGGGATAATATTTTCCAGGAAAAGACTGATTACGTGTGTTTGTTTGCAAGCGAAAAGATGATGAGTGATGGAAACAGAACGAACCTCAGAGTCCACCAATAATTTTGCTTTATTACATCTGTAGTCGTATTTTTGTACTTTTGGCCGTTATTTCTATCATCCCGAAGGTGTATGTACAACAGAAGAGAAAGGAACACAAGCAGTCAGATGGTAATACAAGTAGCACCCGTTGACTCTAAACTGGTTCTTCATCTTTTCATCTCTCAAATCTCTGATGTCCATCTCAACAAACGTTCATGGTTCTGCTTAGAAAACATGAAAATATACTTCTTTTAACTCTGGATCTTTTCTAATAATTTAGATGCTCTCTTATCAAAAGTAATAATTGTCAGTTATAGTCATTGTGTTTACATGTGCTTAAAGGGAGCTATTTGTAAATTTTGAAATTTCTACGTAGCCAGCTTTAGTATTAAGAGCTTCAGCTTTTACCAGACAAGAGATTATAATACGTCCTCTGAGCATTGCTACGTCTTCAGCGCAGCCTGGACGGTACAGTGACTCGGTATCAGAAAGTGACAAGACGGTCACTGGGGCCCAGGGCTGGGGCTAGCTGGTTAGCATGCTAACTTCAGTAGAAGAAAATAAGCAGTGGAAATAGAAGCAGCACAGGAAGGTTACTTTCCACCACTGGAGACAGCTCTTTGTGAGTAAAGGAATGAAGTTTGATGCTGAACTCACAGCGTTTCTCAAGTAAACAGCTGTTCATGCTAATGCTGGCTGTGTGAGTTTCTCCCCTTCTCCCGCCCTTATTTTGAAAGTAAATCTCTCTTATTTTAACTCCATGACTGATGAAGATGAAGATGCTGTTTCCTGACTTTTTTCCCAGTTTGTGTCTCTGAGAGAAGGACGGGATGCAAGGACACATCACATGTCTGTTCAGTGGTGGAAACCAACGTACTAGCTACAGGCTGTTTTCTTTTTTGTATCAGTTTCAGTTGGAGTTGTTAGGACACATTTCTAATTTCATCCACTTAGTCCACTGTTAATTTCCCTGTCTGCAGTCTTTTATCCTGCACATGCACACTCGTAAAAAGCCGATTAGAAACCTGGGTATTTGCAGACACTTCTCCAGGAGAAATCTACCTGGGGAAAACAGATTCGTCTAATCTCCTTGTTTGTTTCCACAGCTCATAGTGGAAACACTTTTCCTGTGCAGTGGTGGATTTTTACTGACCTTTTAAATGTGCTCACTTTCACTTTTATTTCCAAATAAAGCGATTAAGATGATTCGGCAAAACTTTTTTCTTGCCCTCATTCCTTGGCCACATTCCCAGATCAATAATTTTGTTCAATGGTTCCATAAATGAAAGAAACTGGGGCCAAAACTACAAGTAGGATGCAGAAAAAATCCACCTTAAACAAGCTTCAACCAGAATTAACTTCAAAAAGATGAACAGAGCCTCATGCAGCGTGCACCCAGACCTCCCCGCCGCATGGCTAACCTGTCATTTGCATTATAGAAAACAAGCCCATACGCAGGGAGACGTGTCTTGTAGTGTTTTCCCCCTCTCCTGGCTGCCTGCTAGTTGCTCTCGGTTTTCTCTGCCGTCGGCTGGCAGTGGGAGCTGACGTGCTCTTGGTTTTTCTGCCATCCCTTAGCAACGTGTCAGGTCCAGTTTAGCACTTGAAGGCAGGATGTGTCAGAATCACAGACCTCTCTCTCTCCAGGCTGTCTCACTCCCAAGGTGAGTCAGGCCTCGTCACCATTCCTATAGAGACATAACCCATCACATGGCGTTGGTCGACGGCCAGTAGTTAATAGCCCTGTCATGATTTGTCAGGGAAAATACTCATCCGCTGAAGAGTGCGATCACTTAGAGCAAGGTTAGAGTGTTTATGGGTTGGAAGGGAGGCGGGCGGGCAAATGTAAATCCGTACAGTCACGGCATGTTTGGGCCTTGGCACAAAGTGGGTGAATAAAATCCTAAATTGAAATTGACAGCTTGCAGTTTAGACAGAAGTCCGAACGCAAGGGTGCGACTACAAGACCTGAACATTGTCAGGAATAGCGAAGCTTGAAGTTGGGAATCTGTGGATCTGCTCTGGTGTCACTGAGACAAATTCCTGCACATTTATGCACAAGTCAATGACTTTCTGTTTGTTTGTCCTCTCTCTAGAAAGAGTTCCTGGCAGCTACGACTGAAAAGGACATCTTTGCCCATCTGGGTCTCGAGTACATCGAGCCTTGGCAGAGAAATGCGTAGGCCTCCGCTCCTCCCCGGCTGGATGATACCCTCTGCGTACATCAGTGTTTATCCCATCTGCTTGCTGTTCTGCAGCTCTCCTGTGATTCACTTTCAAACTGCTTTTGATTTCCATACACTTTTGTGTTGTTGTTGCCATTATTGTTGTTGTTGTCTGGATTACATGCTGCTGTATGATTCATAATTCTTCTTATTCGCCATTGTCTGTTAGCGGGTAAACACCCTCCTTTACCATTCATGTCTTGCCTGTCTGTAAGTGTTGTAATCATAGGCAGGACACAAAGACAAATCAGTCAGAGTACGCATCGCCTGGGGTGCCATCGAGGTGCAGAAGAGAGAGAGAGAGAGAGAGAGAGAGAGAGAGAGAGACTGAGAGAGACACAAAAGAAGCAAAGGAGGGAAGGGGGTGACCACAGCGAGAGAGGGAGGGTGATGGAGAAGACAGGAAGCAAAGGGAGACGTGAGGGGGAGGGGAGCTTTTGTTGAGCAAAATGTTATAATCACCCTCCTCCTGGCAGTAAAGTGCTCAGTGGGAAGCTGAGCCAGGTCTCCGGGGAATTGAGAAGCGGGTAATGAGCTTCAGATAGAGGAGCGTTCGGCGTCGCCATTTAGCCTCCATTTAAACCTACGTCCACTGGAGATCATTTAGCTGGCATTCCACCATCCAAAGACCCAAAGCCTCCGCTCTTGTTCCACAATGAATCCCCCTTCCCCAGATGCTCGGCTGAAATTAGAGGCAATCAGCTGCACCGGGAAATCATGAAGAATTCAGATGGAAGGTAAATGAGTCCACTAACCACATGGATGGATCTTGGCATTCACAGTGACTCTGGCTCCAGTGCATAAAACATCCATTATCTTATTGCTTTGACTTTGCCTTATGTTTTATGTATGATGGTTGTTTATCAAGATTTGTGTCCTTATTTTTCAAATGTACGGTGGCCCTGTAGGACAAGCATCCACTAATGAACAAACTTTATTGATCCCCTGTGGGCACTTTGGGTAAGTCTGACTTGTTTCTCCCAGTGATGACACAACCTGCCCTGCTGTCCGCACCCCAACCCACTTTCCCATGATGCTCAGCCTCTGTTTTATCCCATGGTGCCTCAATGAGAGCAGAGACAGATGAGAGCGAGGCATTCTAGTGAATCACCCTATTTAAAGATCTTTAAGTAGAACAGTCCGGCACTTTGAGGACTTGACCCGGGCCCTCCTCCCCCCGCCCTGTCTTCTCTCCCCCTTTTGGTCTCTGTCTTTCTCTCTCTCTCCCGCTGTGCTGTTCCCTCAACCTCGCTGACACAAAACAAACCTTAAAGACTCAGGGTTGCAGTGTTAACCAGGCACCCTGCTCTCCTGGGTTATCTAATGTTTCTGCTTTCAAAAATGGGGGATGAAGTTTTTTTTTTTTTTTTTCCACCAAAAAATAGGAGATCTCTCCAGAGTAAAATAAAATCAAGCTGACCTCAATAAATTTACATTTGTCCTGCTCTCTTTTTACTAATTGTTTTTCAAGTGCGAGTGGGATTTCTTTCTTCTTTCACATTAAATATTCACTAGTGTAAAGGGATTTAGAGGCTGTAGCACTCAATTTAAGAATTCACACATTGTTGTTTTGGTCTTAGGGAGCCTTAAACTGTTTATAAAGCTGAAAAGCAAAGAATTAAGCGCAGTGTGGCAAAACTATCTGCTCCAAAGTCCTCCATTGTGCGCCCTACGGAGCAATATATTTCCTAGGTATCACAGATTATTAGGTGAGACCATCTTCTCTCTTAGTTACTTTATCTGGCTACACTGCGGGAGATGACTGTGAATGCCTAACAATACGACTATACTGGAGTATGTCAACACTTAACCTCAGTGAACCTCAGTGAATTACTATTTAAATACAGAAAATTGATTACCACTCTTAATGATCTTGTCATTGTAACTCCACTTGATGTTACTTAGTGTTAAGTGTGCCGGGTTTGTGTGTTTTCTGCAGAAACAGGGCAATTATTGAGAGTGAGATTAAAAGAGCAGGGTATAGGGGAAGCTTGAGCAGGTGATGACAGGCGAGCTGTACGACACATTGTCGGCCAGCTGCAGCACTGTCAGTAGCATCCGTGAGATGATGAATGGCAGTGGTGGAAGAAGCGTTCAGACTGTTCACTTAAGCAAAAGATACAAGTGAAAGTCCTGCATTCCAAATGTTACTGAAGCTACAACTGCAGAAGATAAATGGACTTAAAGTATTAAATGTAAAAGTGCTTAAATGTCCCCATGAGTGTAATTGTACATTATATTATTGGACTGCAAGTTTGAGATAATAGTGTTAGGTACATTTTCCACACTCACATAAAACATTGGTTTTCCTGTAAATCAGTTCTTCTTTGCTGCTCTAAAACAGCAGCCTACACAGGAAGTTGTGCTGTGCAGCCACTGGCAGCTACTGCTATAGAGCGAGGAAGAAGAACTGATTTCTGGTAAACAGCGTAACATTGGGCCCAATCTCAATGTCCACCCTCACAGACTCACAGACTTGGAGGCGTGTTCCCGGTGAGTTTGTGAGGACTTAGGACTGTCCCACTGTCAAACCATGGAGGGCATGAGCGCTCTCCAGCAGACACTTTGAGCCCTTTATGCACACTTTCTGTAAGGCCGTATTTCTGCAGACTTTGCCTGAAGGAATTACTCAAAGTTTATAGAGTTGTGACATTAAACACGGGGTTACCATGGTTATCAGGGGGCGCCCGGAAGTGTAAAAAGGCGCAAACGACGGCCATAAAATGCGAGAAATAATACGATAGAAGAACGGTTAACAAACAAGCATGAAATGAACGAACCCTAAATATTGCATTACAAGACAAAAAGACAGTATATGACAGTATAAACACAGAGCTCAATGTGATTCAGAGCCAGAGCTGTGGAGTTATTCCTATGAAGACATGATTAATTCCAAATATCCAAATTGGATCAGATCTGATCCCAATTTTTTTTTTTTGTTTACAAACAGGGAGCGAAGGCAGGGAATAAAAATGTACAATCAAAAGTCTCAAACCCACAATTGAATGCAAATGTTTTGGCATCATCAAGGTAACGTGATATAAGTGTTGTCCCATTCCTCTTTATACCATCTTGAGCCCGTGCAGCTTCTCACACTCAGTCACTCTCCAGGTGTGTCAGCTTAGTCTGTGAGGGTTCAGGGCTTTAGGGGGACGTTGGGATCGGGCCATTAGCTGTTGGCCCACACCCAGTCCTGTCCTATTCAGACACGGACCTATAAACAATAAATGATTGAGAATTATTCGATTTTCATAGTCTTTCAGTTTCACGGCAGTGGTCACATAATGGTGCTCAGCCAATCATTGCCACTCGATTCAGTGAATGACACACTCACGGTGAGATGAGACGGGACAGTTGGAGAAGCAAGTCAGAGAGCAGCATACGACAGCTCGCAGCGGGAGGCTACAGCAGTTTTAAATTCTTTTCCATATGTTGCCAAGTATGAAAAGACACAAAATAAACAGACGACAGATGACTTCATTACTAATTATTTAAATAGAATTTATATAGGAAGGATTCTGTCCTGAGCTTTTTGCTCCATATAGGCAGTTAATCACTGTAACTGCCATACAACAACGACAGCAATCATATCACATCCATACAGGGTTAGTGGTATACAGTGGATCATTTTTTAAAAACACATTGGTATCTGATTGGTTCTCGGTATTGGCCGATACACAAATTCAGGTATCGGAATCAGTATCAGTGAGGAAAAAGATGGTATCAGAACATCTCCAGTAAAAAGCATGTGTAGAGAAGTTGAAGAACAAAGTAACTTATAAATACTTACTATAGCTGTAAGTACCTCAGAACTGTACTGAAGTACAGTACTTGAGTAAACGCTCTTCGTTTCCACTGATGAACTGTGGGTAAATGTGAAGCAGGTCTTATTGACTGATCGTTTGAACATCGCAGAACTAGAATGATTTCATCGCTGGACATACTGTAGGTCAGTTGATATCATTATATATTTGGTACAACTTTACAACAAGTCTATCCTTATACAGGATTTATGAATGGTTTATAACTACTTTATTAATTAGCTTGTTAACACTTTATAAATCATTCATAAGTTGTTATAACACATTAGATAAAAATGGCAACAGAGACCTGTTACTTGCCAAATAGTGATCCCACATGTATCTGTGCTGTTCAGCCTCATATCTCTTAGTGACTAGGCTTTCTCCGTTTCCTCCATCATCCAGTGTTTGAACTTGTGTAAATTATAAATTATATATATTAGAATTCATGCTATCAGATTGTTCTGCACAGTGGATATTAAAATGGAGATGCTTTTTTTGGTTGGTATCTTCTTTAGGCCTTTAGCATTGCAGTTAGATACAAACATTTATAATTGTCTTTTCAAAAGGTCAATCAGCCTCAGCGTGTCCAACTGTTTGTGAATAGTCGTCATTTTATCAGGAGTATCCTCTCAGAAGCAGCACATCACAGAATAAACACAGTTATGATGTCACAGTGACCTCGCTGGCCACAAGTTCATGAGATAATTAAAATATATCTGAGTCAAGAGATAGGTTGAAGCATCACTTCATTAGCTGCAGGAATCTCTTGAGTTGTGTTGCGGAAATGAACAGAAGGACGGGGCTGCAGAATCTCAGGTGGGTTTACAGCAAACAGGCAGGCTTTCTAGGTATGAAAGAGGAAAAGAATAAGAGTACACACATACACAACTCAAAACAATCCTACTCCCTTGCAACAAACAGTCTTCTAGTAAAACAGCCTTGACTTTTATTAGAACATGTTTAAGACTCAAACAAAGTTACACAGGAGAGCTCCCGACTCTTCGATGGCCTAACTATCTAACTATCTGGTGGATAGAATGTTTAACACATTTTATTAACTCATTGTTGTCCACATTTTGGTTTTCCCCCAGAGAGATTCTTTTTGCTGAGGTCCAGCTCTAAACCCTCTTAGCAAACCCATTTGTTTATCCATCACTCCCAGCCAATCACATGTGGCCATTTTCTATGCAAATCATTTCCTTTGGATTCTCGCAGTCTGGCAAACACTCCTTTCTTTTTTTTTGCATACTTGATGTCTGAGGTCTGACTGAGATGACAGATGTGTGAATATATGAAAAATTGCTTGCAGGAATTTGCATAAAAGTGCTCGATTTGCTGACAAAAAATGTATTTTGGCATCCAATCACTTTTCATTTCTACCTATGCAATCATTTCCAATCCCCAGTTTTCTCTCAGCGGCATTCCAGCAGCGGAAGCCTTCAATCATGGCCGTCTGACACCCATTCTTTTAACACCGGCCTGATCCATCATGGCACATCAGCTTTATATTGACACCTTGATGGTATGTGTTTCGCAGCATCGCAGACTCACTCCTGACCTTTTAACAAACATGTGCACTGAGATTCATCTATGGTTGGATTACTGAATAGGTCTGCTGGACACTGGCTCAGGACCCCCCCTGACCCCCCAGGCCTCTGGGCCTGTGCCTGGCAGACTTAAAGTTACTGTTGCTATTTTTATTAGGAAAGTCAACAAATCAACTGCAAAGAGGCAGAAAATCACCACAAAGAGATTCAGAATGAGAACAAACCGACTCAAGACGCAAAAATGACGCATCTGGCTTTTGTAGCTGCTTTGCATCTCTTTACGTCAAGGACGTGTGGGGCCTTTTCCGGCTGTGCTCGGGTGCACGCTGTCTCATGACTCATCCATGGATACACTGCATTGTAAGGTCATTGTGCAGCTCTGACAATTTGTCACTGCAGATATTATGAGGTTGATTGAGAGAGCTGATAATATGGGGACGGTTTGCATTGATAGGACGTGCTCAAAGATTAATGGGTGGCTCTTTGAGGAGGACACATGTACCTGGGGGAACATGCATCAGCCATAAAGCTTCCCCAGAGACAGTCTGAAGATAGAATAGGAAGTGTCACTTTCCTCTCAAAGTTATGTGACAAAAGGTCATGATGAACGATGAGTGAGTAAGTGTGTAATGTGAATAATTGTGTGGGCATATTGCTCAGAGGTGAGAGCAGGCGTCTGTGAATGAAATGCCCAAAAAGAAGCAGAGCAGACACACAAAACTAGATCAGTCTGATTATTATCCAAACCATCAATGCAGAGAAGAACAGTTTTCAGCACAGTTTGAGCCACTGGCGTATCTATCCTTTCATGTCAGACATGCGGCGGCTGAAAAGGAGAGGACCAAAATAGATTGGGACCAAACGCTGAAAATGTCTGAGCCGAGCTCCTTGAGCAAACTTTTTCCTGTATTGTAACAGAAGACAGTGATTTATTGGCTGTGCTGTAGGGGCTTGAATGCATGTGTTGGGGCCAGTCAAAGCCAATGGGGGAAGGTGACAGAATAAGGACACTGTGTATCCTTGCCTCTCAAGGCCTGTCACAACGTCAACTCAGCCGGAGAGGAGTGAAGCCGATGCGTGGCAGCGGCCGGCTCTGAACCACGAGAACAGAGAGGGAGGAGGAGACTGTGAGCTCCGAGGCGCCTGCATTAAATACAAATAAAGACTCTCTCATCATGACCCTGTCACTGCATATGCATTCTGCACAGATCTACTTTTGTTCAAAACACATTAAGTCTCACTTTGGAGAGCTGCAACATTTCTCACATAATATACTCTCAGTAACAAACACGTCAAGACCGACCAGTCCTCCAACCTGAACAAACATATTGGTCGTTTTCTCCAACCATCTCATATGACCCATGATTCTCTCCTGAAATAGCGTCCCTATGGCGGCGTACCAGACATTGGTTGTCATGGATATGATTATAAACACCCAAGAGCACCTTACCTACCTTTGTCGCCATGGTTACTATAATAACGGTTATGGCTAAGTTAAGTTAAGGAAAAGATCATGAATTGGGTTAAAATAAGTACTTCCTCAATATTAGACGATCTTTGTTGCCATGGTTACAATAATGATGTGGGTAACTTTGTCAAAAGGTCATGAATAATAGAAACAACACAAACTGCTACTTTCACAACCTCCTCCTGACGTGGACTTGGTCCCTCCTTATACTACGTGACAGCTGTTTTCCCTTTGCTCCTGTCATAATTACTACGACCACTAGATGTCACCTAGTTACGAAACGTAACTATCATTCATAATAACCTGCTGCACTAGCGGCTTATGGGCTTGTTTTTTACAGAAGGACAGTCTTGTCAATAATGAATAAATGTCAGAAGAAAATGCTCGGAGCTGGAGTTTAATTTCCAATGAGTTTCTGCAAAACGCGAGGCCTTTTAATTTGCCTGAAAAAAAAAAACCCAAAACAAATGAAAATGAAGATTTATGTTTGAGATAATTCACTCACAAAGACAAACAAAACCATCGGTGTCACTGTGACTTTCCGAGTTGTTTGTCATTAGTCTGACAAGTTCAGAGTAATGTGCAAAGAAAAAAAAAAAATCATGCACTCGCACACAACAAACTTTAATTTGAGGTGACCTGCTCCGTTCACAAGATAAATGACCTGCATGCTTGATTTCAGGGAGGGTGGACGGTTTCAGAGAGCGCGTGTCCTCCTCCACAGGTGGCAGAGGAATGAGAGGAAGAGGAGGAGGAGGATGAGGAGAAGGAGATGAGCCATCTGCTGCAACATGTCACCACTCTCAGCTCCTCCCTCTGCTCTCCGCTTTGTGGCAGACAGGCGGGGGGGGAGGGGGGGGGGTCATATCTGTTTGTCTTTGTGTGAATGCGTGTATACACAGCTTTCCTTAGAGTGTGTGTCCTTAATGTGTTTGTACATGCACAAGTGTGTGTCTGCAAGTCTGCATTAAATGGTACACCTGTGATGAAATGAGCTTTTCCTGATATTTTCTGCATTATGGGAAATGTAGGATCCAGGGTTTTTATAGCCTGACTCATAGGCAGTAGGGGTCAGGGTATTTTAACCACTGGCCCATTCCCAGTGTCCTCCTTCACAGACTCACAGACTTTGAGGTGTGT
Source organism: Seriola aureovittata (assembly GCF_021018895.1). NCBI lineage: Eukaryota > Metazoa > Chordata > Actinopteri > Carangiformes > Carangidae > Seriola > Seriola aureovittata. Next base: position 5,182,346 of record NC_079377.1, read on the forward strand.
TCCTGGCCCAGTGCATGAGGGCTCTGGACTGTCCCACTGTAAAATCATCAATTGCTAGTACACATTTTGGGCCCTGCAAGTCTGCATTTCAGCAGACTTTGCCTGAGGGAATTACCAAGAGTTCATTGCATTGTGACGTTAAACACAAGGTTACCATGGTTACCAAGGAAGGACTGAAAGCATTGAAAAAACGGTAGAAGACAGAAGAACGGTTAACAAGCATGAAAGGAACAAACCCAAACAGTGATGATGGTATGATGATGAATCCAAATGTGCTTTCATCAGATCTCATCCATCATTAACATTTTGTTTACAAACAGGGAGCTAATAGAATAGGTAAAAAATGCAAAATCTCAAGTCCCAAACCCACAATTGTGTGCAACATGTTTTGGCATCGTCATGGTAACGTACTATGTGACAAAGTGATGTCCCTTTCCTCTGTATACCATTTTTGAGCCATTGCAGCCTCTCACTCTGTCTGTGAGAGCTCAGGGTTTAGGCCCAATCCCAACAGAATCAGAATCTTATCTAAGCAAAGCATATCCAATGAAAACCAGTTGGTAACACCATAGATTGTACATAAAGATGGACGTAGCCTCCATGAAGTCACTCATAGGTTTCTGAAGAGCGGTTTTGAAGCTCGGAGTGGGCCGATCCGCCGTCGCCATCTTGCCAGTACCTGACTCCGCTAAACTCCCGGCTAATCCAAAAATGGGCGAAGAGGAGGGGCGTGTGTGGAGCTGAGACTTCGGTGCATGCAGGCTTGTGGCGAGCATACGCTCACCCGCCTTTCACTCAAAGCGACATGCCCTCAATAATGCAGAACTTAAACTATTACTACTAAGATCTGACTCACTCTCTTTGTTGGATTTGTAAAATCTGCTCCACAGTCTATAAGTCTCATTGGCGGCGTTGGTTCACAAACCACATAATCTAATCTTTGAAGTTGCTTCAGGGAGTTTGTAAAGTCACACAACTATATTGCGATAGGTAAAATAAATTTCAAGTTTGAGGGACTTGTGCAAGTGTGTGTGAGTCTGTGTTGGTGATTGAATATATGTCTGTTTGGTTGTGTCTCCATGCTGTGTGTAGCCAGGTGTGTGTGTTTTGTCTGAGTTTGACATTGTCTCTGACTTTAACAGGGTCAGGGAGCATCTGTGTGTGCTTCTCTATATCACACTCTTTGTGTGCTTGCCTCTGTAATTGTGCATCTGTGTGTGTGTGTGTGTGTGTCTTGCGTGTCTGTTCATCTCTCAGCTATTTCTGATTTCCTCTCTCTCCCTGTGCTGAGTCCCAGTCTGTCCAGTTGCTCTGCCTGATATTCCAGATGGACCTGCTTCCATATCAAGCTGCTAATGAGGCGACGCTGTTCATTCCGCGGCTCTTTGAATGGAGGGCCAACCATTTAACCCTGCCCAACGCCCCCCTCGACCCCCATGTATTTTTAGGCCTCACTTCATTTCATGCCGAGTAAACACCTATGTGTGGCCACCCTCGAGGGCCGAGCGACACGCTGTCCCGATGGATGGAGTGAAAAATGAAAACATGAAGAGCTCAGCGACAGTCGGTCTCACGTGCAGGTTGACAATATTCCAGTAAAGTATTACCTTTACCTTTAGCCTTTCTGGATAAGTACACACTTTTCTCAAAAGCAAAGCCGCACCACGTGTGTGTTTTATTGACTGTTTTCTTGGTTTGTATTACATCTTGTATTTCTTGCTTGTTAAGGTGCAGTGGAGTTTTATCAGTAAATCATAATTTTTAGGGTAATTACTGTAAACTGAGATCATTGTCTGGATGACTGGCGGCCTCTCTGCACTTAATTTCACATTTGTATGTGTGAAATCTGCGGGGTTACGTTAGTGCCCAAAACGGCAACAGCTTTGATTTTCCGATTAATGTGAAACTCTGTTTCATTTACACGGTTATCATTGCATCATCTCCACTTTACATGAGCTTAAAATTGCTTGTTGATCACTGGGAAGAGCCACTGCAAACGCCTCTCTGCTCTTCATGACAAATAGAAAGACTGAGAAACCCTCACCAGAAAATAGCAGCATTGGTCTCACACTTAAAACAGACTATATTAAGCTTAGCCTGAGCTTGAAGGTTCATTCTTGACCTTTAAAACAGGAGTTCGTAACTCAAGGTCACTTACTGCTGTAGAGAACTTTACAGGTGAAACCGCGAGGACTCTGGACTAGAGACTGAATGAACACCGAAAACACACATCATAAGCTGCCTGCGAGCACCAGACACAAAACAGTTACAGTGCAGCACTGTGGTGTTTCAGCCATCTACCAGGAGTCAGTGGACAACCGGAGATAAATCAAGGAGGACATTCACATCCCATACTGAAATAGTGTGCCTGAATAGAGACAGAGGTTATGGAGCCTTTTTGTCAAAAGTAATGTTACATTTTTGGTGCAGTGAATAATGCCTGTTGTGCATGAGATGTAAAGGTGGAAGTAGCATTGCAAAACCAGAGAGGATGTTTTAATGCAAATGACAAACCAGGGTTTCATTGCCTTCCAAAACAGCCCATAAAAGTGCTCTCTGATCTGCTGCACCTATTATCCAGAGAACGTTTGTCACTGCTTTCCAAAATGCACATTACCATTAAAAAATGATTCATATGGTTGAGGTTTATTTCTGTTTTTGAAACTAAAACTCCTTTTTTTTTTTTCGAAAACACGGTTTGTATTTGCCCTCAGGTTTAACCAAGTATGATACACAGATGACTGAGGCCAGCTGAATGACTTAACAAGACCTATTAGCTTTATGAGCAGTGTCATGTCAGAACCCCTGAGGAAGCCAACCTGTTTGCATCGGATCCTTGTCTGCAGCTGTGGTGTTTGACTTTTGTAGGGAAGGGAAGACAAACAGAAACACTTGAGCATTCTGGGAGTTAGATACCCTACAATATGAAGCTTGAGCCAGCAGGGGGGTTGCCATGGCATTGCACAAAGACTTAGAATAGGGAGAAAAGCTTGCCTGGCTCTATCTAAAGACAAAGATTTTTAAAATTAAAATTAAAGAAATGAGATACAGAATGTTAATTTACCACTGGTCAAAAAACCCTCTAAGACCCACTAACATCTGGCCTTTGCCCTCAGTGGAAAATGGGAACAGTGGGTATTCACTCCCGGGTCAAATGACTCTGCAGTAGATGCAGGTATCATCAGTTCAGGCTCGAATCAGCACTGATGTAAACACAACACCTGGGTGAACATGCAAATTCTCACCTGTTTTCTGTGAGGTGGCGTCTCTCAGAGCGCAGACACTGAATAGACCTGACACCTGTCCAGCATGGTGCTATTAAACCAGAAACACCATGGCTACACAGCTGAACTCCTGAACTTTCAAAAACACACATTCACCAATCAAATCGTCTCACACGGAAGCCCCGAGACTTACGGGAGCACCGAACCAGGGATAAGAGGGTGACGGATGCGTTTTACCAGTTTGCACGCCGGCTAACGCCTCACTTTCTCCCCCGCATCTGTGTGTGTGTGCTCTGTACTTGCATGTGATGCCATTGGTCCCAGTTGTGTGTGTGTCCCTGTGTTTACCCACGTTTAAAAAAAAAACTGCATATACCCACTCATTTTGGTGTAGAAAAGGTATTAGAGATGTTGTTATCTCTAGCCGTTTCCCTTTATTTACAGTCTTTATGCTAAGCTAAGCTAACTGACTGCTGGATGCTAGTGAATGCACAGATTCCTTATCTCATTCTCCGCAACAGAGCGAATAAATGTATTTCCCAGAATGTCAAGCTCTTTATTCCTTTGAAGGCAGACAAAAGATAACTGGACATTGTTGAGGTTGTTACTGAGCAGTCAAGCAGACATGTCATGTGATCTCCTTTTTTTTCCACAAGCACTCATTGTGTCAATCTGGATGATTGCTCCTGTTTAATGGATTTAAAAGAGGAAATGGATGTTATCACTGGACGAATCCCAAGGCATCTTTAATTGTCAGTCTGACACAAAATGAGTCCCTGTCCTAATTTATTTGACTTAATTTATCAACACACACTGCCTTTTCATTCTCATGACAGCTCACTGCAGTGACAGTGGTTAGTTGGTCTCTGCCTACACACCACTTTTAACGCTAATGTCTCCTGAGGTTTGACAAGACGACTCCACCTGCTGAATTTCCTACATTTAAATACAGATCACAGGGTAAACCATTATATTGTCCATCGACCACAAAAAAAGCTGGTTGACAAGGCTGCAATCAAACAGGGGGACCGATAGGGATCAGACAGCCGGCTGCAATCAGTCTCCTCACATTTCATTCCTCTCATTCCGTCTGTTTCATTTTCTTTCTTCTCGTCTGAGTCTCTTCTCATGTCACTGCTGCGGCTGATTAGCATAGCAGCCAGACCTGATGATATTTTTGTTTGATGGTGAGCCCTAATGTTATCTTTGAAGAATTGCAAAATCCTTGGCTTTACATTTTCTAATGGCTGTCTTTATAACCATCTCTCTCTCTCTCTCTCTCTCTCTCTCTCTCTCTCTCTGCAATGTTTCCATGCCACCAAACAAAGTGCACCCTGGAAACAGCCAGAGAAGTGATGAGGGATGGGATTAACTGAGTGAATGACATGTCGGAAATGACTAAATATTTCCTTCCTTATATCGCTGCCTTTTCTTATCCATATGGAATCCAACAGCTCAACACAGCCACAGGAGACAGAGACGTCTCTGTGTGATGGCAGGGATTTTGAGTTTAAACTTTGCTGCACACCTTCCCTTGCAGACTCCTTCTCTATGATGATGATCAGTCAAAGCAAAGGGAATGAAAATCAGGGTGTAATAATACCTGTCGTAAATAAAAATAAATTTCTTTTATTTGCAGTTATTTGCTAGATTCCACTAGAGGTAAACAATATTTTTCTTATATATATATCATTTGGGAGAGCTGCCTTTTTAACCCCACCAGCAATGTAAAGGCAAAGCAAGTAGTAACATACAGAAAATACAAGAAATAAAATCTTAGAAGATGTAACAATCAGAAAAAAATCAGGAAAAACAATATACAGGAGAAAAACACACCTACACAAGACTTCCACCCCAAAGACACATCACAAACACAGACTAATCACAGGCCTGTAAACACAGGCAGGTTATATGTCAATGCTACTTCTGAATCTGGACACACGACAGTATCAGGTCAACAGACACCTCGTTCCAGGGTGCAGTAATGAAGGAAGTCAGAGCAGCCTGATCTGGATCGTTAGCCACAGTTAATAAAACACCACATGATCATGAGATCAATCGAATCAAAGGGAGTTGTTGGAAAAATTGTGAGACCCTATGACCAGACAGACATGTTGTCATATGAGGAACTGCATGTATCCCGAAATGAACTTGTGAACTTCTTGTTGTGTTGCGGAACTATGTCTTATAATTATAATACATCCTTATGAAACTATCAGAATATGTACTTCTTCATTTGCTTTTGATGTGACAACAGCTGACATCTCCTTATTTGGCAATGAAGAGTCTCTATAGGATGTGTCTTATGTGTATATAAACTGTGCGAACTATGTTTTCTTGGAACAATTGCACTGCGACCTTTTTCGCGTGTAACTTGTTCCCTTGCAGCAAGAATAAAGATCCTTCTCTTATGGACTTCAGACGTATTACTGAGTTTATTTGATAATTTTCCTAACAGGAGTGAAAAACAGTGTGCTTTTGTACATGTCCTGTCATCATTATATCGTTGTTACTGTCATTATTTTGTGAAAAGAATGCTTGATTTCTCTGTAAGAGGCCATAATGAGTTCCCAAACAAGCACAGATTTTTAAATTTTTTGATATTTGTACTGATCAGCACAGAAGAAACTGTTGTTGGCTATTTGTAAGAAGATATTGAGCGCTCTATGTAACAACACAATGCAGTTAATGCCTTAAACTGTCAGAAACATGAGCAAATTAAAGACATGGTCACTTATGAAGACCAAGTAAAAAACATTGACGAGGGCAGTATTACAAAATGATCACAATGTACATTTCCACTGCACTTATTCCATCAGGAAGTTTAGATTTAAAAAGAGAAGCTGTTTAATTTGAAAACTTCAAGCGCCTCTGCCCATTTAAGACTGCTTCTGGAACAATGTTAATGCCAGGCTCACACCAAACCACCTTTCAGGCCATTTCACTATCACAGACAAATTTCCAATGTTGGAATTAAATCATGAGAGATTTTTTAGAGTTCTGGTCCGCTCCTGCCATCGCGATCGTTTGGTGTAAGGAACAAAAAAAAAGTCAGGAAAAAAAAACAACAGTTTTCCTCATGTAAGTTTGCACCAGCAGCGTGATGGGAAATAATCTCAAAGGAATCTAGTCTTGCAAATAGTGACCCTGCAAGATCCCCAGTCTTATACAAAAAACTAATAAAATCTTATAATGTGAGAATAAAAACTCTTGACTTATGACACGTTGTCTTGAGATGTCAGAGGGTTTCGGACTGGTGTATGGTTGGTATAAATGACTGTGAATGAAATTCAACACTCCCTGCAAAGGCTTCAAATTAAAAGCTGAACACAGAGGGGAAAAATTATGCCATTTGAGCCATTTGAAGGCTTTTAATGTGAAGCATCTGTGCTATTATTTTCACTCAGAGCAGAGTGGTGCACTGTGATCCACCAAACAAGTTGAAGTCTTGGTGATCGGACTCGAGTCTCATTAGGGGTGTAAACGAGGGATACACAGATAAAAGATTCTGAACTGAAATATAAACGTTACAATATAATATAATAATGTATATGATATATAAAAATATATATACATATAATATCATATGATATATAATAATGTATATACTGTATAATATCATATACATATAATCGTTTGACACAGTTTACCACAAAGGTAACACTGCCTCTTCTCAGACTCATAACTCAGGCAGCTGTAAACACACAGACATCATACACACCTCACTACAATCAATCGATGAAACACACTCTTTACAAAGGGCTAAAACGGAGGCTATTTAGATTTAAGTTCAATACTCAGACATCCAGCGATGCTCATCCTCAGCAACTTTTCATCAGGTTTCAGCAGATTAGTTGTGCAGTGCAGAGAACGCTTGACTGATCTGCAGGTGATCCAATGCTGAATCCTGGCACTGTGTGGGAACTGGGCAGGAAAACCAGGAGCTGAACTTAGGGATCGTCTCAAAGGTGCACACAAGTAGCCGGGGGAGCGTTTCAAATGTTTGTTTTTCATCATAGACACATTAACCTGGCCTCTCGTCACATGCCAGTTTATTCTAGACAGTCATACAATGCTGATAGTGACTTTTTTCACTCACTGCCTTTTTTTCACTGCGAGTATATTTTACTTCACACAGATCCTTTAAATACAAATCATGTTTTATTTTCCAATTAATTACGGTAAATGTTTAAAATATTAAACCTTAAACCTACGGGTATTTGTATGAGGAGTATAAATGTCAGTAGAAAACAATGTAAAGTGTGAACTGAAGCCGACGGGACGTCATCTATAAGCCACACTCACCTCCGGTATAATACAGATACAGATATGTGTGTGATATTTGGTCACATACATTCAATGTCAAGATGTTTGTACACCACAGACGGTAACAATAAAAGCTTTTATAGTTTTTTTTTTTCTGTGGCAGAAACTTTTCACCACCATAAGTGCTTCCTTTACAAAGGCCCAATGTGCTTTTCTTGAGTTCTATCTGTCATTATAGGCGTCAACAATGTTTTGAACATTACAGGCCCTTGACTCCGGGCCTGCAGGCTACAAGGTGACAGCTGGAGGTAATTTACTTTGCTTCATTTTGCTCACTGTTAACGGTTCATGGGATGATAACAGCAGTGCAAAAGCGTTAATCATATTCCTCTGCCTTCAAGAAAGATATTGCTTTTTCTTCCCAGTTTATTGAGTGGGTAGAGGAGGGGTGTGTGTGTGTGCGTGCGTGCGTGCGTGCGTGCGTGTGTGACAGAGTAAAAAGGAAGGAACACAGAACAAGGTGGAGGGGTGTGTGTGCGTGTGTGTGTGTGCGTGTGTGTGTGGCTGATAGGTGTCATGGGTGGCCGGAGGACCTGTATCATCGATCTGCTACTCGGGGCTTCCTGTACATGAGGTGGCATTAAAATGATCCATGGCCTGTTTCCCGGGCTAATACCAGTGATATTGAGATATCAGACCGCTGTTCCTGGCAGGGGGGGGGGGGGCACACGCCCACAACAGCAGAGCTCGCACACACAAGCCAGGAGGAGAGAGTTCTTCCACAGGGGCTGAGGTGATAATCTAATAGGGACATTTGTTTTTGTTTCCCGCTCATTTCTCGCTCCTCGCCTCCTCTCTCCTCTTCAAAAAAAAAAAGAAACAACAAAAAAAAAAAAAATCTTTCGTCTTGGGGGCCTGCTGCTGCTGCTGCCTCTGCGGCGTATAAATAACAGTCGCACGACAGCAAAACAAGTGTAACACACACCATCTGGCCCTCCGCCGGTGTCTGCCTCAGTCACAGAGATAGGCAGGAGCGGCGTATAGAAGCGGGGAAGGAGAGGATTACATGATCAAAATGGCATCTCCCCCTCACCTCCAGACTGATGCCACATGGAAGCCAGAAAAAAAATCCTCATTGTTTTTTTTGTTTTTTTTCCTTTCACTTAAAAATAACATTTTAATAATAAAATAGCAATTTCTTGTTTGAATGTGACAAATAATGTTCCTCATTTAGATGAATTCAACGTGTGGTAGAGGGTTTATCTGAGGGTACAGCGAGCGTTATCTACCATATGTATAATCACTTCTGGCTACAAATCAAATGAGTCAAGCAGGATGTGGGCTGGAAGCACGCTACCCACATACAGTAGATTTTTGCACATCAATCTCTACCGGAGGGTTCGGTTGTGTAGCTTCACTGCAGTTCTGACAGAAAACACCCAACTGTTAATGCATGTTTATTTTTATCTGTGCTGTTATCTCTGTTTCCGCTCCATGAAGTTAAGATGTCTGGAAAGAGCAGGAGTCCCCCCCCCCCAGTGATTGTCCTCTAATTAATTTCTTTGATATCAGCCACATAGTTTTCCGTCACTTCCAAGAACCCTGATCGATCCTCAGAGCAAAGCATGAACCCTTACCAAGAATTACTCATCCATCGACAGGCATGGGCAAGAAGGGATATTAATCAATATCAGCTTTGCAACTAACAACCTTGTTATTCTTTCCAAGCCAAACAAACAGAGAATTTGGCTTTGTTTGAGGCTCATTATTAAGAGAGGTGGAGAGCAGGCATTATGCATTGCTATTGATCATGTGTGAAGACAGGCCTACACAGTCAATACCCACACCCATTGAAAAATTGTCTTTTTTTTATGACTGCATCCTGCAGAGAAAAACTGTCTTTCTTTGTAGTCTGTCCTCTTTGGAAGAGCTGCAGCTCCAGTTTATCACATGTCCACAGGTTTGGCAACATTTGGTCAGAGGTGGAGAATAACACTGCAAAAGTTGTTATTTACTCAAATGCAGTTTGAGGTGCTTTTAACTTTTCTTCTTTTCTTCTCATCTCATAATCGTGTCAGATGCTTCTAAATGGACCTCGTTAAAAGTGCTTTTATGCAAAGTACTTTACAATCTGCCCATTTACACACATTAACGGAAGCCAAAAAGGTGCTGGCCTCACCCACCATCCCGACTACACAAAGAGACTTTAACATGGTGACACAAGGGGAATCAAACCACCAAGGCTGTGATCAGTGCACAACCTGCTCTACCTCCTGAGCTACAGCCGCCCCACTTCTCACTACATACCATGAAATATTTTATATTTTATATTTGGTTTCTCTGAGTATTTTACCTGAAATCTGCTATATTTTTATTCCATCACTCAGAAAACAGTCAGCCAATCAGAGGAGAGGCTCGGAGCTTCCTCTCTTCTGAGTGGCTCACCGACTTGTTGTTACTAGAGCTCCAGAGAGAAGCCTGAGAGAGGAGAAGTAAAACTACACTGAGATGGTTTTAGTTCTTAAAACCACAAATCTTTCTTCTTATGTATCAACACTTCAAATGAAACACTAAAAGTGGGACCTTTAAGAATATTTCTCAATGAAAACTGGAGTGAGGCCACTGGAGAAAACTTATGAAGCTTAAAAAGTATGTTCCGTGTGATGTACTGTTTACTGATACAAACAAATAATATCTAAATAGATTTTTGAGTTTTGATCAACTGATTTTTTCCAAGTTAGATAATATAACATTTCTTTCCAAACAAGATTCTTCTTCTCAAAACACTGTGCACAAACATGTATTGTATTGTCTGTTTCTGTCTAGAACCAGTATGAATGGCATTAGCTGCTGGTGGCTGATGTTTTAACGTCTTAAATCAATAACTGGTGTATTTTCAAAGCTGTTTTGATTCTCGTCTCCACACTCATGGACCCACACACTGGGGCCCTATTTTCTTAAAACTGCATTATGTTTGTCAACCACAGACCTACACTATTCACCGAATGGCTTTGTGACTGTGTGGTAAAGTATTTGAAATTAATCTGAAACCATATAACTCAAAACACAAAGACAGGGGGGCCACTTTTCTGGAGCCAATCCCAGCTGACATTGAGCGAGAGGCGGAGTACGTGTTGGACAGGTCGCTAGCTCATCACAGGGCTGACATACAGTATAGAGACAAACAACAGTCCTCAATCGCTCATATGTACATTCATTTTTCATATAAATGTAATAGACAAAGTGAAGAATTACATGCAGAATGAAGTGGTAAATAATTACATTGAATGATTCCACAACATCTACCCAGCAACAACAGCACAGTTCTGGGACAAAAAAACATGCTGCTGAAGAATCCTTTTCTGCGGCTTCCTGTGAGTGCCGATGTTAAAGAGCAGCAGTAGCAGGTGGTGGTGATTGTCGCTTGACAAGAGCTGCAGTCATCATTGCGTTTACAATGTTATAATACGTCCTCTGAGCAGCATTACATCTTCGGGGCAGATTGGAGGCTACAGTGAGTCGCTATTAGAAAGTGACAAGATGGGCCGGAGCTAGCTGGTTCAGTAGAAGAAAAGACATAATAGAGACAAGAGTTAACATTGTTGTTGCTTTCCACCTCTGGAGACAGCTCTTGCTGAGTGAAGGGATAAAGTTTGATGCTGAACTGGCAACTTTTCTTCTACACTGGTAGGTAAACAGCTGGTAATGCTAATCTTGGCTATGTAGCAATAGCAAAATGTACAAACAGCTCATTTATCGTCAGTGGAATCAGTCATTAGAGATGTGGAAGAAGCTTCAGAGATCTTTATTTGAGCGGCATTACAGTGCCATCATCAGCTGCAGCAGCTTCATCTGAATAAATCAAAGCTGTATCAGTTGCAGATGTAGCGGCTGTACCTTCGACAGCTGAAACGGTTTCATCCAGGTCAGTGATAAAAGGTGTGAATGAGGCTTCCTCAGTTGAAATGGTAGCGACCGGAGCTTCGTCATCATCAGATGAACCAGTGGCAGCATCCATGGCTTGATAATAAGCTTTCAACACCGGAGCAACTGGGAGATTAATCTTTCTCCCTTGGACCAACGTCATTTGTTGCAGGTGCAGGTGAAGCTTCATCGGCTTAGACTTCAGTGTGTGTAAGTCCATCACCTGAGCAACTGACAGCTGCGTCTTCATTTCTTGATTCAGTGGCAACAGAGGCAACATCGGAAAAGGCGGATGCTGAGCAGCTATAAAAACACAGCTGCTGAAATAAAGAAGGGTTTTGGTGCCATCATTTAATAGCTCGTCCTTTGGCTGACATCTGTACAGAGAATTTATACAATCACATCAAATATCCGCTTATGTTAGAACACAGAGCTCTACAATGAAACCCAAGTATATTAGATGATATACCAGGTAATACTGGCACCTCTGAGGGAATGGCAGGCTGCCGAGGTATACAGTTGCCAAAACACCACCCGGAGACCACATATCCACTACATCTGAGACAGCAAACTAAACTAAAAGATAATGAGACATTTCTGCCAGTAATATTTAAGCACAGCAAAAATAAAGCTTGATTTTTGAGCTTTATATTGGCACGCTTCACTTACATCACTGTGAAATATTGAATGACTGTGAAATAATCACATTAAAAACAGGCAATTAAGCAATCAAGCTGTAAATCATAACGTAATCATTTAATAAAGTTAACCGCTAATGTGTAAATGTGTTCGCTAACAGTAGCATATCAACATTTTCAGCAAACACAAAGAAACATAAGCTTTTTTTTTTTTTTTTTTGGTGATCACTCTAGCTCTGAGGTCACCAGGTCTGGACCCAGATGCCATCCTATAAAAACGTATAAATTATCGATAATTATTCAGTTTTGACGAAGCGTTTATAGTTTAAGTGGCACAGCTTTTCTAGCCTTTGGCAGTGGCCATGTGATGCTACTCAGCCAATCACTGAAGCTCAAGTCAGTGAGTGACTAACACAGGGTAAATAGTCAGAGAAATAAGTGGGAAAAGTGGGATCTAAGAGGGGAAAAAGAGAAAAGGAGATGCAACAACTGTTCAATTAAATAAAAAATTATATAAAGATAGTTGAGACTGTTAAGATGTCAAATGGAGTTCACAAAGAAGAAGAAAAGTGAAACTCAAGTTACATTTTTTTATTTCTTTTTTCTAAAATCAAGCACTTTAATTTTAGGTGCACATTTTTCAAAAACTCCCTGTTCTGTATTAATTACTTATTAAAGCTTGATTTTCATTGAAATGGGAAAAGAACACTCTGATTACTATTAGAAAAGTTATCATTTATCATCCCTTCATGAATTTAACAAGGGCAGTGAGACCGAACCAAAACAGTAGCTGAAGTTTTGGGCCATAAAAACGAAACAATTAGCTAAAACTAGATGAATTGCTCTGTAGCCGAGAGAAACTGCAGTCGGGTGTTAATTCTCTGTGGGTTCTTCACTCTGAGCAGCCCCCTCTCACATCACACACAGTCATTTAACCCCTTATTAATATGAAAATATTTACTTGTGGAGCCTTAATATTTACAGTAGACTCTTTGAGGGCTTTTAAATCTCATTCGTTAAGCTTATACCAATTATAATATATATAAAATAAAAAGAGACAAGTTAATTGGTAGGCTACAAGCTTAAAGAATGACATTCAAAAGCTCATAAAGAAGCTACAGTTAATATGGTGGTTTGACCCTTCAAAAGGTCATTCCGGTCGATGGCTGGGTTTTGAAATCTTAGAGGTAACAAATGATGTTGAACGACCTAAGCAGGGTCAGAGGTTAATGGGCAGCGAGGGCACGTTCACAAAATGTCCATAAAATTAAAATAATGCAAGAAATGCCTCAGTAATTAGGAGTAACTATTTTGTCAGGATGTGACCCCTGACCTCTTTGGGCCACTTAGTTGAATTGTGGCAGCTTGAGACCGATTTTGTACTTTGCACTGAATATATGAATGAAGTAGAAAAAACGGACTGACTGTAGATGCTGTCGATTGATGGAAGATATTTTCTACACATACATAAATCCTAGCATAAAAACTCAATGTTTATTTTTCATTATATTGCCTTGAAATCTGTAATAGGTTAGCACTCTCATCACATCATCGTACCTGACTCCATCACTCACACTAGTTGCGAGTAATCGTTAACAGATGATATTGGCTATATGAGTGATAATAGTGGTAGTGATAATCATGTCAATAATGCACTGGGAAATATAAGTGACACAGATGAATTTCACCAGTTACTTTGGGGTGGGGGGGGTGGGAGTTGAAACATGCTAAGATTTATTTTCAATAGTGTGAAAATTAAATCACATCCGATGATCTTCTGCAGCTTGATTCCTTCGGGATTGCAAGTATCCAATTAATACTGCTCTAGTGTCTGTGCTAATGAATGACAAAGTTCTGCTCCTCAAAGTGTTAATCAAACCACTCCCACATTTCTGTCTTATCTGCACACAACACACACACACACACAATCACACACACACACACCCCTGCAGACACACACTTTGAAAACACACCAAGTCCTACAGAGTGAACGTGACAAGTCTTGAATGCAGAGGTGTGTTTACACGGTCGTGTTTATGGAAGACGAGAGCCCACTGACAGGCAGAGTGATGGACTGGCATGAGAAATGATGGATGGGCAGATCAGGAGGGTGGAGGGAGACAGGACTTTGCACATGGAGTGCTTGGTATACCGAACTCATAATCGTCAACAAACAGTGCAAACATCGAAAGTCAAATATTTATCCCTCACACCCTCACACCTCTGCTCCTCCCAGTGTGCACACTGCTGCCAATAAATAAGCTCTTATATTACCAGAGAGAACTGCAGATAAAGTTTAATAACATGAAGGTCAGTTCATAACTGGATCTAATAATGATCTACCACACCTATAAGACACAAGATGGAATATCCTTTTTTTAACCTAGTATCTCAGGATTGACTATTATAGCTCAGTATTTAGAGTTGTGTAGCTGAGTGCTCTGATCATGCTTTGTCTTGTCCTGTGTGAGGAGCAACTTGTCTTGTCCAGGTTTCATCCTGTGTCCCTGTGTGACCATAGACCGTATATAAAGATGTTCAAGAAGCTCAGAGTGAGCTGCTTCACCGTCACCATTTTGGCAGAGCCTGACTCCACCTAACTCCTGGCTAATCCAAACAAATGGGCGAAGAGGTGGAGCGTGTGTGGAGCTGAGACTTCGGTGCCAGCTTGTGGCAACAATACGCTCACCCACCTGTGACTCAAAGTGCCACACCCTCAATTATGTGGGACTTTAAGCCTTAATAACATGTTAACATGTGAGTTATCTAAAAATTCAGCCCCCCGCACAGTTGTCGTGAAGGAGGACATCAGCCGTAGAGACCACAACTGTTTTTTGTACCAGGCTGTAATCGTGTTTATTTCTGCTGTAAAGGTGGACATTTTAACATGGGAGACTGGGGACTGACTCACTGTTGGAGCCAGACTCTAGTGGATACTATGGAAGAATTGCAGCTTTTGGCACTTCCATGTTGGCTTCATTTTTCAGCCCTGGAGGTTGCCACTTGTGTGTGACCCATTAGTGTTTTATTTTTAATAATCAAACGTCTGTACTGCGCCCTTCACACTACAGAGTCCAATAATTATACTGTGTGCAGTGACAGGAAGTTTTTTATTTCTATGTCAGTTATCAGCTTATATATACATAACGCCCCCATCTCACTTTGTATAAAATCAAACTGCAACAGTTATCATCTGAAAACACTCTGTCTCTGTCTGACACAATAGGACACAGACGTTACTATTGTGTTGACTTTGTCACGTGATTTAGAGGTGAAAATACATTAGTCCTGTTCTGCAGCTGGATTTTATAATTGGATGGATTTCATACATTGAGAAAGTCTGCGGCACAGTGATATGATAACTGGCACAGGATGGGACAGTGTATAGTAGCGCTACAAATCAAACCTGTCTTACATTTGCACAACTGTTTTTTTTTTTTCCTTTTTTTGAGAGAAACATAACTCTTGTCTGCATGAGTTACTCTTTCATTTAGTGGCAACGTTTTTAGAATAAATGCAGTGCTTCACATCGCACACAAGTTGTATGGGGGTGGTCTAGGTAGATGGTGAGTGTGCACCACACTGGATGTCTTCAATCCCACATTTAGGCAACAAAAACACACACTTTTGGTTAAATATTGAAAAAGTAAACATATTCTGTCTCATGCTCCCTCCTCTTTGAGGGATTTTTTTTTTCATTTTCTAATATTTTTTTGGTCTTTGCAGAAAATAATATTTGTCTAACCACCACTTCCACAGCAGCGCAAACAGCTTCAGCTCTGTTTTTATTGGTTGAAAAGAGTCTTTTCCTCACTGGTGTCTGCTGTGCTGTTAAGTTGCAGTGTTGCGGATACCCTGCACAAATCAACCTGTGGAAAACAAACTGAGAATGTAATAGTTGGTGTTGTCAGATTTTTTTTATTGGAATATTATTATTATGCCCAATGCAAAACAAAACATCACACTGTACACACAGGATAAAGAAAAGTCCACATAAATAATTGAAACCTCGCCATAAGTTTTCCTCCATTTGTATTTTTTTTTAAAGCATTTGTCATAAACACGATCGCTGAATGAACCACCTTGTGTTGGCTGAAATCTGAGGAATGGCTGCTGCTGACATGACAGCGAGCCAGTGATAAACAACACTCATTTGTCCTGCACTGTCTCACTGTATTTATCTGATCTTAATGCGTGACAAGAGGGCCTCTTCTGTAGTCTATTACCACTTTAATTCAACTGCAATACGCTATTTAAGTGGGATAATTACATCTTTGGCTCTCAGTCTGACAGGCATTAAGCTGTCCATGACCGTGTGTGAGGCTTCTTCTGGGCCATTCGATGACAAGTCAAATTAAGGAGAGAAGATGGCAAGTAATGGCATTTTTAATAACAGGCATATCTGTTTACTGAGCATTCAGTACATTGTGTAGAAAGCATTATGAGATTAAATAGCTTCAAACCTCATAAAAGTCTGCAGCTTGCTTTGAATTAATCTTGATCAAGTTGCTGTCTAGAATCATTAAAAGCTATAAAGTAATTCTGTTTCTTCTGGGAATCAACTTCCGAGTGAAATGTGGGGAAAGTGGGTGCATGAAAAGCTCAAACTGAAAAAAAATAATAGGCTTCAGAAATACTAAATTCTACTTGCGGTTTATCAGATGAACTCACAATGCTGCGCTTCAGACACGCAGTTCTGTCATACAGCCTTAAATCCTGTGCAGAGTTTTCAGGACAATAGCTGTTAATCCAGGACATCAAATGTCTAATTTGCAGATGAATACAAACAGTGAGAAGTCGCCACCAGGCCAGAGTTGAGACTGTGGTTCAGCTCTGAAATCTGCCGCCAATAGCGATTTGAGCAGATGGTGCACTACCATACAGAAGGAGTGCTTCCCCAAAGAAAATGACCTAATATTTGGCAACAGTCTCAGAGATGTCAGTTTGAACTGAACTCGTATTTCCACAGGATATTTTCACTGTGCATCATAAAGACGGAAGAAGGGGACAGAGGTTTTACTGGCGAGGGTAAGAGCAGACCATAAAAATTGCTGCCATAGTACATTCAGACAGGACGGAAATTGCAGACATGCTCTGGCAAAGATTACATCACCCAGCCTCTGAGGGGCGCCACCAGGGATTTCGGGCCCCATGAGGAGATATCCCTTTGGGCTCCACCACCACCACAGGCCACGCCAACCCTGGAAATACCACACTGTGCAGACATGAGGCAGACAGTGGAATTCACAAGACTGATTCCCTCTATGAGAAATGTGCTGAAAGGGATTTTAATGGTAAAATTGAATGACAAAATTCTCTTATCATAAATTATATCATCATAACCATCATAACCAAAATTTCTGTTATAAACCCAATAGAATACATATATATATTGCATATTTGAATGCATATTTAAATCTCTGCTAGTTTATTACTATTTCATGTTGCTATTTTATTTGATCTTTTCTGTAGGTCTCACATGCAAATGACATTGAAATCTCAATCTCAATGTAACGTTGTGATTAAGTAAAATATGCATACACCATGAAAAAAACATTAAACAGCACAGAATCCTGCAGAATATTGAATTACTGCAGTTAAGTGTGATCAAATGACCATATTTCAATCTGCGCCAAAGCCATGGAGACATACAGGTATTATTTTAATATTGGCTGTCACTTTGATAAAGGCCGTGTCACTCAATTCTTCAAACTATCGGTTGCTTTTGTTCCATATAATGATCATTATGTGGAAAAATAATAACAGTGTGTGAATTTTTATTGTAATTTCTTTTTTTTCCCCCACAGACCCCCTGCAATTATGCCCACTGACATGTAAAACAACACAGTGCCAATCACCTCCATCAGCTAGGAGTAGGGCTGGCTCCTTGGTGGGGGGATGGGGATGGGGAGACAGGGCTGTTGTGTCTGAAGCTGCCTCTGTTGGACCTTGAACCAGACATGGGGTAAGAGACAGCTGATTTAGTATGAATAGTTTGCTGAAAGTTAGATTGCATTGATTACATATCAGCTAAAAGAGCAGCGATATGTAAACATGTGATGATCGTATATAGTATAAGTAACTGATGTCAGTGGAGCAAATGTAGCCTCTTTCACCACTAGACCAAGCTAACAGGTTTATTTACACCATTCATAGACTACACCCACCTGTCTTTGAGGGAAATTGGGTGATATACTCCTGCCCTTTCTTTTCTCTCTCCTGTTTTTCATTTCTTTCAGAAGGCCAGGTTTTTTTTAGGAAGCTGAGACATGATGATCCACCTGCTCCTCACTCACACTTCACTGCTAGCAAGAGCATGATACCTGGCTGCAGCCTCTACCTGCTAAACTAATCCTGTCAGAACAGTGAAGGCTTTTGGGAAATTACAAGGTTTTTAGTTATAGTGTTATGTAAAACCTTCTTCATTTCCATTAGCAATAACAGATGGCATGTAATGATGCAATTATCAAACATTAAACTTAACATTGCACACGATGACTAAAGATAAGTATGTCTATGGATCTCATTAGTTTCCATTACATTCAATCAACGGTTAAGATTAGTTTAATCTGTCTATTTCTGAGTCTGTTTATAGAACTGATTCCATTAATCAAGCAGTAATTTTGGTTCCATTCCCATCAGCTCCATCTCCACGACGACTGTCCTTCTGCTGATGAAAGAACAGCTGTGACCAGTGAGAGGATAAAACATAGCTACAGAAGAAATGTGTTTCACACATGAGCATACAAACACAACACCATCAGATGTTCACAGGGTACTGGTAAATAATGCTGTCACTCAGCTGTTATAGTGCCACCACCACATAATTACTTATCTACCTCTGGGCTGAACAATAATAATAATAAAGTTCATTTCCAGGTTGCTCCCTACCCAAGATTTGTCCTGAAGGTGTTTACTGCATGTGTCCATCACTTTTCTTCTTTTTTTCTTCTTGGAGTCAGTTAAGTTTAAAGGCTGATTTTATGATGCATAAGGATCCATCCATCCATCCGTAACTGTGTTAGAAGCATTTTAACCATTGGACTTCTAGTATTTATTGTAAATTTCTCCTATTTACCAAGAAAAATGCTTCCAAGCTTTTAGTATGTGTGTGTTTGTGTGCCTTTGTGAACAGGTGTGTTGGTATTTTGTTCAAATACCAAACATGTGTGCTGAAACAAAGACTCCTTCTCCAAACCTCACTGACACGACCGTAAAGCACACTTAATTCCAACCTTGAGATGCTGTTATCATGGTAATAACTGGATCAACTTTTCAGCTGCAGCATGTTCTCTCAGTTATGTTTCATGCATAATTGGCAGCTTACTGTGTGGCAAGGATTTTATTTTATTTTTTCAAAATAAATATGCACAAAGTAAAATCTAAAATCAATGCAGCAGAGCTGACACATGACTTGACTATCAGTCTAATATTACAAAAGCTCTAAATACAGTGGATCTTATTTCCCATTATACCAACTTTCATTGAACCCTCCCTACCTGGTCTTTCAAGCAGCACACATCCAGCTTGTAGGCCTGAAGCAGGCCTTTGTAGTCAAAGCCAAGTTAACCCTGATGACATCATCAGGGTTATTTTCTCAAATTTTGAAAGCCATGCTCTGGGCAACAAAAGTCTCCACTGGTCTCCAAAGTCTGTACTGGACTCATAAAATGACCAAACAGAGCAGTCATGAAATCTATGTGGCTGAAATTGAGTCTTTAAACCCTTTTACACCTAAAGGTTCATGTATAACCTGTTTTTTTTAAACATGCGTAAACCTGCTAAAAACACTGCCAGCACAGTTAGCCTTAAAGTTTGGAGAGGACACACACAACTGCAGGGAGCAATGTCATCACATGCACTTACAGGGCACACACACACACACACACACACACACACACATGCACGGGAGAGAAAGAGTAGAGCTGCTAGCTACTGTGCACTGTCTACCGTCTTGTCCTCAAGTTAGTGCTCCTGTAAGCGTCGGAGTCTCTGTGTGAGACGCTTCTATCAGTGATTATGTATTTTCAAAACTTAGGCCAGGAACACACTGGATGTGTGATGCGAGTGTGGCGGCTGGCGTCAACGAGCTGCTGCGGAGAAGCACATGTGTGTGTGTGTGTGTGTGTGTGTGTGTGTGTGTGTGTGTGTGTGCTCACCGGCTGTATCTTGTTGCTGCTCCTGCCAGCTCTCTCCACATAGTTTGCAGCTACTGGAATACTTTAATATCCTGTTATCGTGTTATATACTATCTTATTTCTTACAGAAAAAGTCAGTAAAGTGCCACTGTCTCCACATGCAGCTGCTACAATTGTTAAGAAATACATTCATATTTTTTCATGTCTGTGACACATTGTGATTCAGTCTAGACAACGATAGTGGAAGTTATTCAGTTCTGTGTAATGTTCCTGGTATGATGTCAATATGAAATCAACAGGTCTTTCCTCTGTCTATTTCTCACACTCAGTGTGTCCGCTCTAAACTGTTAATGTGCACCAAAATGAAAATCAATACGTTCCGCAGCCGCCATACTCACACCACGCATCCGGTGTGTTCCTGGTCACACTCTTTGATCCCTGAGTGCAGTGTGACTGCGGTGTGTCTGGGCTTTCAGCATCGTGCTGAACAGGTGACAGGTGAGTGGTAACAGTGTGTGTGCTCTGAAAGACGTAGCAGCACAGAAAAAAGGCGAAAAAAAATTGCGTGTTCACCCGGGTGTTGTGTTCATATCATACAAGCGTCTACTGCAGAGTCACCTGACCTGGGGATGAATGCTCATTGTAAATGTTTCCATTGCCAACAAATGCCTGATGTTAGCAGGTCTTAGTGGGTTTTTTTTTTACCAGCTATAAGATGTGTGCTATAAAGAGGAATTGTCGTCCTTTAAGCTAACAAGTATGAAAACATAAAAACAAAACATTAAAATAATTTTATAAGATATAATTTTTTAGTTCAGTGTTGAACCCCTCTGATAGTAACCAGTACCACAGTGCTTCCCTTAGTTAGTTGCAAAGAGTCAAAGTGTTTGAATCCTGTGGCAGAATGTGAGAGCCCTGCCTGCTCAGCAAACTCTCCCTAAAGGTAATAAAGGAGATTTCTCAAGGGCAATGGCTGAAATTAGCTCATCACTGTAGGAAAAGAAGGGGCTCTCATTATTAGGTCTATCTCCACTTTCTGCCTAATGTAGTGTGGAAAAGGCTCATGCAAATGCAGAGTAAATCCACTAATAGCTACAGTGGCTTCAGCCCTCACGCTCCTTCCTTACCACTGCCTCTAAAGACAGAGAACAAGCATTTAAAGCATATTCTGCTGCTGTAAAGACTGCATGCCTTTAAATAAACAGGTGAGGAAAATTACTTAATATCTCAAACACTTGGATGTGGTTTACTTTCATGATTTACCTTGTACCATCTTTACTAAGCTTTTCAGGGACAAACACAAGTTTAACCTGTAGGAAATTAGTCTCAGCGAGGAATTATTGATGCTGCTTTGATGTAAACACTCTTCTCTGAGGGTGTTAAAGATTGTTTTCGGGATTTACCGAGAGCTATTTCCTCAGTGCATCAACTGAAATTGAGTGTAATTATTGTCGAGGTTTTCTCCATCATACAGACTTTTGCACTTTTAACAGGAGGAAAGATAAACAACGTCGGAATTAAAGATGCATTTTGCTTGCGGCCTTCGCCCTGTGATCTTAGGACAACTCCCTCATGCAACACACACACACATGGAACCACAGACATACACACACATGCACACACATCCCATCAAAATGCTGGTATCCTCAGCCTTCCAGTCATGTTAGGCATTCTGCTACTGATTCAAACAGGGCTTGAGATCTTGACTGACCAGGAATACTCCATCCACAATGATGCACACATCATTAATTCTACAAACTTTATGAATTATTCACAGCTACAAATGTACCTAAGCAGCATGTCATTGTCATTATACATTTATCTATATGCTGCTGGTGTGTGTCTGTGTGTGTGAGCACATGTGTTAGTCGTAGATAGAGCACTTCATGCATTCACAGTAATAGATGCTGTTTCAGAGAGCAGTAATGGAGGACTGAACATAGTGTTTTTGTTTTTACTCTGTATCATAGAAACCATATATTTAAATTTGAATGCATGTGGTGCTGACTGCTATTCCAAGACCGTCCTCACCAGAAAAACACTAGATAACATTACATATTCATCTCTCAATGATCAGCCATCAAGGTTAAAGTTGAAGAAAAAAAACATCTGTGGGTATTATTTATTAAGATTTTGGCATTTTAATGCTGCTACTGCTTTATCAGTGTGGGTGAGCAACAACATTATAACTGGTAACTGGATTTAATGTTGTGGCTTATCGCTGTGAGCAAGTATCTTCAGATTTTGATTCAAATGTTGCTGAATTTGATTGATGCAGAGGAGTATGTGACATCACATGTTCCCAACCCAGCCAACAACCAGAAACTGTGGTGAATTTACCAGATTAGTTTGTGTTCATGTAGGTTGTTGATCTCTTGTGGTCATGCAAAATAATGACGTGGTCGAAGAAGACTCGTTATAGCACCATGAAACATCTTGGAGAGGAAGATTTCAGTACCTTTGATACCTTATCTTATTTGCATTTTAAAGAAGTCTGTGCATATAAAGTTGTATCATCTGCATAGAAATATATGTTTCAAGTACTGATTAGGAAAGAGAATATCATTTATTACTAAAGTGAATAGTAATAGATCAAGAATAGATCCCTGTGGAACCCCATTATTGATGGCAAGAGGGTCTGACTCAGCACCATCAGCTGCAACAGTCTCAGCATGGAACCAAGTGAGTTGGCTATCATCTAGACCTAAAGACTGTTGCTTGTTAAGTAAGATTTTATGATCAATGGTATTAAATGGTTTTGAGAGGCAAATGAAGAGAGCACCACAAACAGTGACATCACAATCCTTGCATTTACCCTAGTTTACCTAAACTTAAACAATCGTAGAGGTGGCAGATTAGAAAATGCTCATGAATTTTTTGAAAGCAAATTGGACGACCAGACCAGTCAAGCACCATGTAAATCGCTGATTTATGTCATCTTTATAGAAGAAAATGAGACTGTCCACCCAAGAAAAACAACAGCAACAGTCTTTTCAGTAAGTGCATCAAAACAACAACAACAACTCAAGTGATGATTCCCTCAGTCAGATGATGTTATTAAGGTCAGGGGGAGTGTTTGGGCCAACAAAACATTGCACATTTACATGGGATCTGCTGTTTTTTATCCATGTCCAGCAGACTTGAAATGTTTGTTTCTTATGACAACAATCATTCCTAAACCTTAAGTGTTTTTTATTTATTTATTTATTTTTTATGGAACATGAAAATCAAGGTCCCCTAAGTACTTATTTTAAACCAAACCATGATCTTTCCCCAAACACAACCAAGCTTTTTCCCCCTAAACTTACCCAGACCTTAACCATATTGGTGTAACATCATGAAACACATTTATCTCTGTGGAAGAAACAGCCAGTGAATGTAAAACTGCCGAATTGAGGCTGGACATCACATTGTAGGCGCAATTAGAAACCACATATTTTAATTTAAAGAACTGAAGAAGAAAATACTTGCAAACTGATTCTCTTACCCAGTGCCTTTTACTTGTGCTATGTTTCAAACTAATCATTGTTCTTTGTTCACCTGAAAAAGGACCAATCACAGCAGAAGAAAAGAAACTTACTGATTATAATCTGTTTGAAGCAAGTTAGTTGTTACTTTTAACCTCTCCTGCCCATTACAAAACTTTAATATTGTACTATTTCAGCCCAGTGTTGATGTTCTATAGGTGACACATTGCCAAAGTTCCACAGCCAAGTTGAAACATTGCACAAATAAAGCCTAGAGTGAGGTTTCAGTGTGTGGTTATTCTCGTCTCCCGCCCCTGTACCACAGATAAAAGCGTGTAAACAGTTTTATTTGTCTCCTAGAACAAAACAGAATTAATCAGCACATGATGTTGTGACAATTCTCACTCTGATCTACTGGCATGTCAGTGACAACACAGAAATGAGCAATAGTTACTGATCTTAATTTGAGTGACGTTCAGTTAACTCGGCTGTGGGACATTGTAAGTGGAATAAAGCAAACTGCTTTTGTCGTCTCAGCCACAGTCTACATGTTTTAAACCTTTAAATAGTGAGGGTTTGCTTGGCTCTTTTCCAGATTTGCCTAAAATAGAAAGAAAGGGAGAGGTGTAGATATTTAACTCGGACCCATTAAGGTCTCACTCTGCCCGTCTCCATCTGGGAGATGATCCCAATCCCAAGCCTTCTTTGCACTGAATAAGAGGACCATTCATTTGTAATGGAGTAAAGAAAGAAAAAACACCTTTTCTCTCTTTTCCTCTCCTCCTGCGTTTTCAGTGCCAGGCTGTGGAGAAATAGGAAGATATGAATAAATTAGCTGCAGGATTTGATTTTCTCGGGACGGAGCATTAAGAAAAGTGTTTATGCCGAGCTGAATGCATTCAACCCTTTTGTTTATTGGAGCCGGACAGTCACAGAGATGCACAGAGATATGTGATATTATAATAAAAGTTATTTCTATTATTTTCATTGCACAGTGGTAGTAGTGGCTTTGCAGGCATCTATTGTATCACCAATGGCTTCCCGGGGTACTTATCTATCATGCAGAATTCTGGAGCAGTTTATAGCGTTTGTGCAGAAGTCAGGGATGCAATCCACACAGGGTTTCTTTTACATATAAACAATTGCTATTAAACCCCTTTCATACATGCACATTGTTATCTTATATATAAATGTGACAGCAATTTAACATGTTGGTCTAATATTTTAATAAATATCACTGAGTTATGATGGTGATGATATAGAATATTCCATAATGCAGTCAACACGGCACAAATCTAATTAAATACATCTTGTTATGCGTTCTTATGTCAGATAGATGAAAACAGCTGCAGCACTTTCATATGGAGGTGGATAAGTCTCCTCTCCAGCTGAGTCATATTCACACCTTCACTTTTTATTTTCAAACACTGCTACTTGTACGCAGAACAGTATAAAGACTGTCACCAACAACGCTGTAGTCTTCAGTCTTTCCTAAGATTTAAAATGTCATACATGTGTGACGCACTGAATCCTATGTTTATTCCAGCAACTCGCAAACAGCGTGACTCTGTGGCAATCTCTGAAACAGGCCGGATCTCACATGTTATCATAAAAACCATCGCAATTCACAACACAAAGCAAATGCTTGATTGCAGACAGGCGATAAAGGCTTCCAGTGTCACAGTGGCTGTCTCAACCTTGACTCGCGCTGCCGAATGGCTGCAAAAAACGTGATTTATCCTTGGCTATTCTTGCTTCTGCAGGAAAGCAAATACATGTATACATGCTTTTAGAGAGCGCGTTGTCATTTAGACCTTCCTGAACATGAATAATTCAAGGATTCACTCTGATAACTCAAAAAATAATTTCCCGTACTCAGCATTGAAAAATACATTAGTCTAAAATGTCTACATCCCAAAAAGCAAGGAGGATAAAGTGACTCGCAAGAAGCAGCCAGAGTCTCAGTGGAAGAAATATGTTCTCATTCAAGACACACATACAGTAGTATGCACACATATTCATAGGCCAGTAAAAAATAATCATTATATCTATAAACTCAAAGATAACAGAAGTAAATGCATAAGCAGAGCCTGCAGAGCATGGTGGCATATGGCACATATGTGATACTGCACAGTGTGAAGTAGGTACATCATGTGCTGTACGCTGTGGCTCCGGTTCATCTGTAACATTCCTGGAGGTCATACACACTGTTAGGTTCGGTAAACAGGGGCATGAGATGCCTGTTTGCTAAATAAAAGATAAGCGACGTCTCTTTCACTTTTGCCAAATGCAGTCATGGTGAATGATGACTGCAGTGTTCAGAGCAATTAAACTGTTGTTCAAGCTTCAGTTACAGCTGAGTGTACGTGCCAAAGGGGGAAGAGCAGGACTACTCTAGGTTACTTTAGATCACATGAGATTGGGTGGAACTAAATTCTGCTTTAGCTCATAAATAAATATTTCACTTCTGAAAGTAGTGAAAAAATGGATGCTGGTGGATACGACACTCGCGAGAAACCTTACAGGAGAAGCTTTGAGATCCCTCATTGCTCATGAAGTGAAAAAAAAAAAAAAAAAAAAATCTAAAAGGTTCGTCATAATTTTAAGAAGCATCATTAATAAGGAAAAATGTAAAAACCATATGGAAGTAATAAAGTGGGAAAGCATAGACTGCCGAGCTCCAGTGTAGTTCCAGCTAGTAGAAGTGTTTATTCCAAAATGATTTATGTTAATATTGGGCTAAATGGGCTGTGACTCCAACGTTTCCCCCCTAAGCTTTGGCTCATTGGAAGATCTATGTGTGAGTGTGCTTCAGCCCGCAGATGGCCCATGCAGGCTGCTCAGGCTTCCAGACAGGTGGGTGAGCCGCTCTTCTAATTGATATCCCCATTGTTCCCACTTGGTCAAGCGTGCATCAGTAATCTCGGCGGCGAGAAACGACCCTGCAAATAATGTGTTGCAATTCACAACGAATAAAAGCGGCAGCACTTTACATCTTTGTGATGTATCCTTGGTGGGGATGAACTCACTGTGATTATAGCCTACTATGGAGTTATATCTCACAGGACACCCACATCTTTTGATAACTGTTCATCTTATCCATCAGTAATCTCTCTTTTGATTTGTTTTTGTCCACAGTTCCCGGCCATTATTGCTCTGTTATTGCAATAACATAAATAATTCAAAATCATTTATTGGGTAAGCGCTTTATATGTACTGGAATTTGTCTTGGTGGCACTGGTGCTGAGCACAAACTCAAATGGCTGATGTGAAAGGGAGCGCTCGTCATGACAAACCTACATAGAATTATCACCTGCGGCTGTCCTCAGCGCTGTCGGGCTTTTTAGCATCTGTCAGCTCTTTGCTTTACAGTTCTCGTTCACTTCAGTACTCTCGTCACCCTCGTGGAAAAGCTCTGATAATCCCATCGTATGCTTCCTGCCCAGCACCAAACGGCAGAATGACAGAGGCTACATCCACCCACATATGTTTGAGTTTTAAAACGTATTCTCTTTTACTACGTTTATGTCTGCCGTCCAGACCAGCCCTGAGTTTTCAAGCCCCTAAAACTGAGACTTTTGGAAACACTGCGGGCCCCCCGTTTTAGTTTGAAAAGGTTGCGCTGTAGTCTGGAAGACAATAACATAAATAATTGTTTTTGCAAAAACGGCAAAAACAAAGACCTGCACCACCTGATTGGCTTGACCACCATTGGTGAATGCAAAATGGATAAGGAATTACAAGCGTTGCTGACCTTGTTGTCCTCACCAGCAGCCGCTGTGCAGCCAAATTATGCATTTTAATGTTGGCGCTGCCTTTGCTCCTCATTCATAGTATTTTCTGCAACTACCCAACTGCAGAGCGGACAATATGCTTTTTCTGTTTACACCGGCACATGCATGCCCAGTGAACGTGAATGGTCATGTGATGCGTTTTCAGGCGCGTTAGTGTGGACGGAGATTAAATGGATGGAGCTAAAACACTCACCTGGACGGAGATTAAAATGAAAATATATAAGTGTGGATGTAACCAAAATTAATAGTAACATTTTACAGCCAAAGAACCAGATAGTTGGTGGAGGCAAAAACAGAACCTGAATGAATGAATATTGGACTCACATTTACCAAGCAGACAGGAACACAACTCCAGAGTTAATGATGCTCTGAAATGTGCAAAGAGGCCATTCTGTGCAAACATGCTCACCACAACAGCTTATAATGTGATAGCGTTTACAGCGTGTTCTGCTGTACAAACTAAACACATTTAATTATTAATAATAATAAAAAGAAAGAAAGAAAGAAAGAAAGAGAAATCCATGAATGCTGCTTTACCTTTTTGGTAATTTGGTAACTTTGACTAACATCTGTGTGGCACAGACTTTGGCTCGGGCTAAGGAAAGCTGGTTAAATGAAAATTGAACTGCTTAATGTTCCACCACAAAAAAAAACACCAAACCACCATCCCGACTTCAACAACCTTGCTTGCCAACATTTTTGTTTGAAACCTGTTTCTGATCATGTGTCAAATGTGGCCTATTTCTCTTTCCTGCATGTGCATTAGTGCGATGTTGAAATATTGTGTTCATTGCACACAATATGTGAAGACCAGGCTTTGCGCTGACAGTAAATTATATATCAGGAACTTACTGTTTATAGTAACATGTTGCTTCACGCAGGTCAAAATCATACTGTTTACGAAGAGTTCACATAATTGACAGTGCTCTTCATATTCCTTTTTCAGTGGCAGCGTGAGGAAATGATATCTGTTGGCAGGTGTCCATGATACCTGCAATATTCACAAAAGCTACCATTTCAATATGTAGAGTATGTGTCAATGTCCGTGTACATGTCAGTCAAACTGAACGGTTTGGGAAACATCCAAAGAGTGGCACATGCATATTTGTGAAATGTGTTATGCAACCCCCACTTTATGACCTTGTTTTTCTTTCATAAAAGAAAAGCAGCCCCGGATGCATGAAATGTGGACCAGTTGAGATTGCAGAGCAGAGTGCATCTCTGAAGGAGACCATTTAACCCGGTTCAGCTGGCAGCCCACAAATTATTCAGGGATGGATGCTGAGGTACATTCGCACGGTGGTGTCACAGGGAGTTCACGGCTTAGCTGCTCCGCTCAGGTGGACTCTGAAGCCCCCGCAGATAGCCCGAGGTGATATTGGCACCTGTTAATTTGAATGTGACTGTGTGGGTGTTTGCATGAGGGGCATCAAATTGTTTTTCTGGTCAGTGTGCAAAGGCTTTTGAGTGGGTATTGTTAGGACTAGCGTTTAAATGTTCAAGAGCATCAGGACAATATGCAACATTCAGCGGTATTTGTGTCCTGTTACTTTTCAGAAATAAAGTAGTAGCCTATTGTATGTCCTGAAACACAAGCCTTTATACATGTTAACGTGCATACATTCCTTAAGGTTTTTATAATATCTATTTATGATTTTCAGCAATGGACATTTAATATATTCACATTTTGTAATAATATATATATATATATATATATATATATATATATATATATATATATATATATATATATATACAGGAGCAGCTCTCATTGTTAGTGGCTCACCTCACCATGAGGGATTCACAGGCAACCACACATGTCATTTGTGCTGTTTTTAAGTGGTGAAACAATGAGTGGCTTTTATCACCTGAAACACATTATATCTGTCACAGAGCAGTCTATTGATGTTGGACAACTTAGTTTAAGTGCATAATGTAATATAACAATAATATACAGTAATTGGTAAGTATTGAGGAATAGGTGATGTCACTGCTTTTTAGTTATTGTGCACTTGAACTGTTTTTGATGTTCCCACAAGAGGAGGGTCAGGGGGTGATATCAGGTCAGTCAGCCACCTCTCTGTCTCTTACCTTTTTGGACATTGCTTTATACCATTTCTGTGTGTGTGTGTGTATTGAAATAAATTTTAGATTTTTTTAATGGATTATAACAAGGGGAGCGTCAATTTTAAGGCTTCGTTCGTTAGAAACTTACACAGAGGTTAGCACTGACCTCGAGCTTTCAGAGAAAATGTGTCTGCAAGAAAAAGACCGTCATTTTTGTCATTGCAGGTGATGGGCTGCTGTTGGGTGGAAAACTGCAAGTGTCGTGTGAAGCATGAAATCAGATCATGGTTGCTCATGTCAGGATGGAGAAAGTTAATTACTGACTGACTTCCTTTTCCACTAAGCACAGGTGTAACCACATCAACTAGGACTGAAATCATGAGGATTACAACATTAATCAACTCAAATGGGATTCATCAAGTGTTTTAATGTAGTCCACCATGGTAACAAAAGAGAAGGAAGTCCTCAGTACCTCTGCTCCCAAACTAAGAACTATATGTGGGTCGAACGCAGCAGACCCTGAGAACATGCACTGTTGGACATTAAAGCAGCATTAATACAGACTCCTCTTCCCCCCTTGTGAACCACTTCCGAGAACACGGACCTGTGGACACAGTATTAAAATTCTGCTCCATACATTGATTGAACTCCCCACCAGCAGTGGAGACTGCAACCAGGTTCTGCTTCAGGCAGAAGCCAAATGGATTTTTGATCTGGGCCCAAAACAACAGACGGACTGAATGAGGGACTTCAACTGTCTCTTTTTCTCTCTCTCTCTGTCTCTCTTTTCATATGGTAGATTCCTATGAATTGTTATTTCAACTATATTGCAATGTTTTATATGTTTTTATAGATTTTCATGTGTTCTGTTCCAGGTAATCTTTCATCACTCCATCTTTTGCTTCTTTTTTTTCATACTGTACTTCCTTTTTCATTACTTCTGGTGTCTGAGTCTTCTTGTAAGTATTGCTACATCCTCTCTAAGTGTGCTTTTACATGTTCGCATTAGGGACTTATTTTTATCTCTTTCCTGTCTTTCTCTTTCTTTCACCTGCTCCTATGTCACTATTTAAATGTACAGTGTTAAACTACCATGAAAAATGATTGAATCGCCCAGTCTCTCCTTTGCTCTGCGAATGACAACCCACACTGTTAATAATAGCTATAAATGCATAAAGTCTTAAACAGGCACTAATTATTTTCTGTAACTTTATCACCGCTCCTCTATGTTAAATTCCCCATTAATTAATAAGTTGATAAGCTCATGGAAATTACATTAAGCATATTTTTTTTGCAACTGATCAAGTTTCATCAAGATTCAGTGACTAAGCTAATTACAAAGGAGTATTTAATGGATTTTTGAAAATATTGAATTTGAAGGAAAAAACTGCTGCGTGTTATGTGTGAAGACTGCAGGATCTCAGGCTCCATCAGTTCACTGATCTACTGAATCTAATTTTAGTAACGAGCACATGGTTGATTTTAGTCGAGTCAACAGCACTTGTAGTTATACAACAAAGTGGCACTTGATATTGTTCTGATTTATTTTGCAGTTGAGCGAACAATCACTCTCGAATCAAGTGGATTATAATCTGTGGGAGTCGCTTTCATGGGAAATGAGATCTACAGGACAATCAGCTTCTCAACAGGCACAAATCAGCTGCACAAGTCTTTGTCAGCCTTTCAACCCGATGTACTACAGACCGTGTATATTCATGTCAGTCAAGTCAGTTTTATTTATATAGCATTGAATCAGAACTTTTCATATAGAGCAGGTCTAGACTCTTTACAAAATTATTTACAGAGAGCCAACAAATCCCACCATGAGCAACCACCTGGTGACAGCGCGAAGGAGAAACTTCCTTTTAAGAAGCATTAACCTCGAACAGAAGCAGGATCAGGGTGGGCGGCCCTCTGCCTCGACCGGTTGGGTTGAGAGAGAGAGAAAGACAGAGAGAGAGAATTTACATTATCACACTAGGCATGTTGTAGAATTCTAAAAAGTGCCTGCACCTCCATTTTTTTGTTTTCTTCATCATTAACAATAAAAATGATTTCCTCATAGCACAACTCTTGTTTCCCATTGTTTTATAAGATTTGATTAAACTTCAATGGAAATTTGATAAAACTAATGTCACAGAGCCACACTCCAGGGACCTCCTGACCTTTTATAACCCACACCCAAGAATAAAACTGGTCCCAGAGAGCTTTTCACCAAACAGACTAAAAACATGATAACTCCTATACGTGGTAAAACATGGAGAACGGTTTAACGTAGATCACAGAAAGGACACTTGTTGGCAACAGCAGGGGGAAGAACAGAGATAAAAGCGTTTACAGTGATAGCGCCATGTAAAGTCCGCTGGAGGTCGGCTTTTTGAGGAGTGTTTTGTATAAATTCCTTGGCTCGTACCATTGTCTCCTCTCAGTCTGTTCATCCACACAGTGGGCGGTCTGTTGCTCATTCTCGTCCTCTTCATGCTTTTCACACAGTTTCATGCACAGAGTGTTTTTGTACGCTCTGTGCAGACTCAGTTTTTCAGCTCTCCAAAATCAGGACTCGGGTAAATTTCAGGGAACAGGTCCCATGTGGTCAGGGTTCAGCGGTCCCCCAGTTGTAGTCCAGGATGAGGCTCTTCTTCTTCCCAGAGAGTTTCGGCCTCCAGAGCTCCAGGACCCTCTGAGCCACCTGGATGCCCGTCAGAGAGCCTACAGCCCGGGCATCAGTCAGCGCCGGCCCCACTGCATCCACCAGCTGCTTCAGGCACTGTCTTTGTTCGGCACCGTGGATCAGTGACTCTTTTATCAACCAGTGCAGAGAGTTAGACTTTTCACATGTTTTACAGTTAAAATGTGCCCAGGATTTAAAAACACCCCTGATAAAACAGAGGTAACAGACTTAACTTAAAAAATTTAGACCCAGCTAAGAACGGCTCAGCTTCCAGTCCCAGGTTATTTGCGCATCAGAGAATATAACTGGCCATTTCTCTCCACACAAAATCTGATGGACCTGTGAGTCTGTGAATTCCTCTGATGACGCCCTGTCCTCCTTCCTCTCTGGATAAAAACAGCGCATCATGTGATATCAAGTGTGAACAACCCCATCAGAATTAACCATTTTTGTTTGGATTTGTGCCAATAAACCCGAGGCCATTCACTGCAGAACCCCTCGAACGGTGAACCATTCTCCTCGCACTCAGTGGTGTGGAGGGAGGAGTGAAACTCAACAGCTCGCCTTCTTATCGGGCAAGGTTCTGTTAGTTCTTGCCCTGCATGTCTGAGAGGAGAGTGGATTACTTTATCTGTCCCTGTTTTTTCTCCAGGCCATAGAAAAAGCAAGAGGGAGCATCCATCTTTGTGATGTTCTGAACTTGGCACCAACTAGATCACCCTGTGTTCTGCAGGTTGGCTAAATCTGTTTTGTTTTGTTTTTTTTTAAGGTGAGGATTTCAATGCATCCTCAATTTCCTGTGGGCTCACTAGTTCCACGATATCAGTCTCCAGATCTTTTATAGATGTGCTGATGTCTCATGTAACATTAAGTGTGTGCTGACGCAGGAGTTTCATTTCAGTCACTGCCTAAGAAAGGTGAAATCACTCTTCCTCTGTCTCAAAGCAGTTCATTCATCACTAAGAGCATCCCTAAACCTTTTATCAAAAGTTAAAACTGAATTAAAAAGCCAGTTTGAACTTTTCTGTAAAAATATGACATAAAAGCAGGAAAACATCTGCCATCAGAAGCCATCAGCCAGATGGCATCATTTTACACATTTTACAAATATTAAGATGTTGTTTAAAGGTTCATATTTTCCTCTTTTCCTGTGTTTTATTTGAAATGTTGATCCATAAGAAAATATATTTGTGGTTTTAAGAACCAAAACCATCTCTATGTAGTTTTACATCTCCTCTCTCAGGCTTCTCTCTGGAGCTCTAGTAACAACAGGTCGGTGAGCCAATCAGAAGAGAGGAGGCTCTGAGTATCTCTTCTGATTGGCTGACTGTTTTCTGAGTGATTGAATAAAAATATAGCAGATTTCAGGTAAAACAAACCAAATCCTGCGAAGTTGGATGGTGGGTTCAAGGTGGGCGGGGCTTGAGGCATGGCTGAGAGCAGTGACTGCTTTCTTGTGACATCACAAAGTTACAGAAGTCCTGACCGCTGGTTTTAAGGCTCAGTTTCTGAATACAGGCTGTGTGCATTTCTCTGTGGACTGAGCGCTGTGATACTTTCACAGTATTAATACAGAACCTAGACCTCAGAGCATGTTGGGAAGCTCTCCATAGTTATGGTCTAAAAACTTGTTGTACAATTAAAATCCCCACCCTAGAATAAAAAATCCTCTGAGCCACAGCCATTCAATTTTCTCAGTTTTTTTAAAACAACTTCCTCTCTGCTCCGTTGGTTGGAGCATAGGCCGATATTGATAATGATCAATACAAGCTTTGGCTAAAAGAAACATACTCTCTGTTACAAGCTTGACCTCCAGAGAATAGGAAGTCCATTCCTCCACTAAGTTTCATGGCTTAAAATCACTTCCCCTTCACATCCTCTATCCCAGTCTGCCGCATTGCTTCCATCATTGTTTCTGGTAAAAAAAAAAAAAAAGAAAAGAAAAAGTACATCAGTGTCTTTCATATACTATTGCCCTTTTCTCTCCCTCTCTTGATCCATTTACATTCAGACGCCTTACTCTGAAAGAGTCTGTCTGTACAGAGTGTGAGATAAAAACAACCAATAACTTTGATAAAAGTAACTGTGAGTACAAGTTTGTTCAGTTCAAAGACTTCCTGATCAGTGATGGCTGAGGAGTGAAAAACTTCTTTATCAGGAAAATATTCCTCCGGTTAAAATGCTGTCATATTTTGTTTTGTTTCCTGGGTTCCACTCAGTTTAACAAGGGGACAAATTAGTGGTGTCAGGCCCACACTCCTCACTATCACTGCTGTCCCACTGCACCTGCGTCTTACCTGCACTCTGCTTGCTTTTGCCTCACTACACACATTTTTAGCTTTACTCCAACATTTGCGTGGAGTAGGTTTCCACACCGCCTCCTCCTCAACCTGTTCAGCACATACATTAGTTGTTTCACGTGTCCTACTTACCTGTGTCTCTCACATCGTTTCCACCTGTTTCTTCCTCTTTCCCACCGCTGACGTCACTCTCACCGACCTCATCCTCACCACATGCCTCATCACTGTCTGTGTCCCGTGTAAATCCCTCACTCCCACTGTCCTGTACACGGTCCCCACCAACAGAGCTGTCTGGGCTGGGCTGCTCTCCAAGCACCATCCCGCTGTTCTGCGCTGTAGCACCAGAGTGCTCCGCGGAACCAGACCGCTTGGCAGCGACATGCCAATCTGTGCCAGTTACTCCCCATGGGCCAGGACAGGCCTAGGCTCTGTGTCACCACAAAAAAAAAACATTCCATAACTGGCGAGGTAGCAAAAAGAACATAGTCAAAATCATTAACCTTCATGTGGAAGCAGAGATTGTGGAGAGCTCCACATCCTTGTTGTTTAAGATCATGTAAAGCCGTCCCCTGGGAGACCACGTGTTTCAGTGAAGGAGATTTACATCCAGAAAGAATCTTTTTAATCAGGGAAACAACTTTACCGTGTTGGGAGAGCTCTCTGCTGAGGAACTAGTCAGTTATCAAAGGAGTCAGTGCTAGCACCAACACAAACATATCATTCACGCTAACACTTGTCTCTTCTCCACCTTGACCATGAATAGGACAATGGCCCTTTTTTCATCCAAGCAACAGATTTCACGCTGCTGTGGTCGACCTCCTCCACCACCTCAGCAGCCAACTTGACCTCTACCACACTGCACGGAAAGCCGGCACCAACTTTGATGTTGCCATTTACCACGCTGATCTGCTGAGACGCTGGTAGGCAAAAAAAAAAAAAAAAAAAAATTACAATTAGATTAAAGTACATTGCTGAAAAAGACTGAAAAAGAAAAACACACTCACTCCCAGCATGCACCAGATGGAGGACAGGAGGGGCGTGTCGAAAGAGAACATAGCACAATGCAAGAGAGGAGCTCAGTGTATCATGGGAAGTCCCCTGGCAGCAGGGATGGTTCAAAGCAAGTCTAAGCCATAACTATAAGCTTTATCAAAAGGAAAGTTTTATGCCTTATCTTAAACATGGAGGGGGGGGGGGTCTGCCCACTGCCTCCCAAACTGGAGGATGGTTCCACAGGAGAGGAGCCTGACAGCTGAAGGCTCTGCCTCCACTTCTTCTTGACTCTAGGAACCACAAGTAGACTGCAGGAGTTTCAAAGTCCTAACTGCGATGAAGAAATCGGGTTGCATCACACACATATGGAGAAGCTTCTCTCCCCTTCTTCTGTGCTAGCTACCGTAAGCCTCAAGGGCTAAAATGTTTACCGTCGCTTGGCAACACTGTCAGCTGCCCCGGGACCGATGCAATCATAATCGTAATCATCCAGATCTTATCTCCTTAATATCAAACATATTTGATACTATATGTGAGCAGTTGAGTGGGTTTAAGAGTGGATCTGCATGTGAACCCTTCACATTAGCAGATAATCTGGGACAAACATGGGTAAATCTGGTTCAGAACCAGATTTCTGAATCGTTAAATCAGCCCAAAACTCCTGTAGTCTGAGTCTGGTTTAAGCCTGCATTCTGGGAGCACAGTGCTGTATGGGGGTAATAGGTAATAGGGTGCTACGAGCTCTTTAAGATATGATGGTGTCTGACCATTAAGGGCTTTGCAGGTGAGGAGGAGAGGGATTTTAAATTCGACTCTGGATTTTACAGGGAGCCAGTGCAGAGAAGCTGATAAGGGAGAAATATGATCTCTCTTCCTTGTTCTTGTTAGTACACACGCAGCAGCATTCAGGATCAGCTGGAGAGACTTTAGAGACTAATCCAGCCTGGAAGTAACAAATGCATGGACTGGTTTTTCTGTGTCTTTTTGAGACAGGATGTGCCTGATTTTTACAGTGTCACATCTGTGAAAAAAGGCAGTCGCTGAACTTTGTCTTTTTCCTTTTCTTTTCTTACAACTGTAGTTAAATAGTGAAAATACGAAGTCTAACTTTATAAATGAATTGATTCAAATGAGTTGCAATACCTCCATCATTATGATAAAGGTTCCAACAGTTGGTTAGTACAGGCTCTGTGGATGTGTTTATCCACACAATCACGACAACAGCTTTGAATATACAGCAAGCTGTGGCCCTGGCAACTCCTGTGAATGACTAACACACGTGAAGCTATGTGGCTCCAGAGGACTTCCAGCTGAAATGAAATAAATATACAAGACATACAATTCCAGATGGCTGTCATCACGTCACGATCGCGCACAGTGTACAGACCTGATGCTTCAGACCTTGTCGATGCTTTTGAACACAAATATGAAAAATAAATAAACACAAAAAGATATAGGGAGTTCAATTACAGCATGCAAATATATTAGAATTTGAAGCAAATATTGCTTTATTCAGTGATACTGTACCTACTCAGAAACTTGCCTCAGCTTCATGGATGAATTATGAGAAAATAGACCCCTAGGCACAGAAATGTAAAACTCCTCCCATCCCTCCTTCATGTGAGAAACCAAGACATCAAGAGTCTCCTTCAGTCTGGATGTTCCAGTTTGCATCTGGTTGTTACCGTTTGTCTGTCTCTTTGTAGTGATTTTGTGCCTCTTTGTAGTCATTCGGTGTCTGTTTGTAGTCATTTGTGTCTCCCTTTGCTTCTCTTTCAGTGACATTTTGCAGGTGAATCATATTCTCAGGTGCTGCACTTGATTCGAAAGACAAATTTGCACCTTGAACTTCAGTTTAGATTGATATTATACGAAATAGCTATAGCACTCTACACAGAATATTACTGGAATTCATCAAATAAAGCCTCACATGCAGGTTCTAATTTCTTAAATCAGAACTATTCTGCTGTAAATTGCTTCACTAATGTGACGAATGAAATGTTTGTTCTGATCACAAAAGTGTGACAAGTGTTTCAGACTCTTCAATTACACCAGGCTTATTACTTCTCGACCAGTACTGTTCATCTGCCTGAAAAATAGTCCCTGCTGGCTCACCGTGACCCCCTGCACAGTTCACAGCTCACACATACAGTCGATGAGAAGTTAGTTGAAAATATCCTCTGATGCGCTGCCAACTTGTTTTTCACATCAGGTTCCCGCTGGATCTACATATGCAAAATGCTGCAGGTCACCTGAAGTGGATTTGAGAAACTCTTCAACCCTTTACAAGCTATGTAACACCTGCATCTACAAGCAATCACATCATTTCATCATAACAGGAAACCGAACACTGCAGATACGCTGTAATGGTTCAGATTATGAACATGACACAAACATGAAAATGTGGGACCTTAATGCTGCTAGCATGGCTTGTTTTAAATCTTTACTTAAATCTTATCTTTTTAAACTCGAAGGTCATTTCCTTTGATTTATTGTGCCTGTCAAACCTAACAACCCAACAGAGGTGCTATGTTTGGAGGTGTTATATGGATTTTTGGTTTCTACAGTTTAGCATGGCTCTATTGTAAAGTTATTTGTCATCAAACCCAAGTCAAAGGTTGAGGCTGTGGAGGGTCAAACAGGCCTGAAAACAAATAAATTTGTCACCAGAACCATGAAGCTTTGCCACATTCCTCCAGCGCTTCAGTATCTCTCTGTTCATACAGTGTTATTTTGATCTCCATCGCTAGAACCTAGAGACCCTAACAAGT
Source organism: Seriola aureovittata (assembly GCF_021018895.1). Taxonomy (NCBI): domain Eukaryota; kingdom Metazoa; phylum Chordata; class Actinopteri; order Carangiformes; family Carangidae; genus Seriola; species Seriola aureovittata. The sequence continues at coordinate 5,220,599 of NC_079377.1, forward strand.
GCACTCTGCACGCAGACAAGCTGTAACTCCCTTAGGCTTCGACATCAGTGTGTCTAAAATATGCTACACTGCATAACAAAAAGTTGAGAAAAGAAACAAAACAAAAACCGAATGAAACACTGAATAAGAAACTATCACACTCAGTACTTCTGCTTTGCCTGAGGATGCAAATAACTTCAAAGATCTGTCAGAGGAAAGGCAAAGATGTAGGAAAAAAATTACCCTAAAAGTACTGCCCTTTCTCCTTTTCTTCTTCTTTTATTTCCAGGGATGAGGGCAGAGCTGAATGCGGGACAAAGCCATCATATTTGGTGATTCCTCTACGGTCATGATTATAGAAGTGATCAAAGTTAGCCTGGACAGCTTCCAGCACCACCATGACAACAATATGACTACAAAAGACAAGAACCCCCCCACCCCCACCCCCACCCCCTTGGGCCATCTGCAACTGTACTATCAATACCAAGGCACTTTGGCTTTGCATTTCCCTGGTAATCCTGGCCTTCCAGCAGCCACAATAATTAGGATGTTGCATGCACACTATAACACAAATCCATCAAAGGCCTTTGTTCTGTATGTGTGCATTTGCATTATGTGCTGTGCATTGTGTTTTCAAATTATGGACCAGAGAGTGAATTATAGGCCCAGTGAAATGAGTGATAAATGTACAAGGAGTCCATTTGCAAAAGCCCATACTTCCCCATAATCACAACTTTATTGAATCCACTGTGAGCCATCAACGCAGTTGTTTGCTGAGGCTTAAAAGCAAATAAATATGCAAACACAGCATATCCAGAAAAAAGCCTTTACATGCCATTAAATATTTAGATACTCTGCATAAAATAGTTATAGACTATGTAAACAACGGACACCAACACACACACGTGTGTGTATACTCTCATTTCCTGTTCCATGCATAACACTCATCCAAGTTTTACTCGTATATCAGGTTTCCACCTGCCTGCCTACGTACTCTTCATCTGCACCATTTCTCATCTGCAGAAGCTGACATCATCCTCATCATCATCATCATTATTAATGCAGCAAGGTTACATCTAAAAGACTCCAACTTCAAACCAGCTTCAAATCAAACGAAAACTACTCTGCTGTCATCATTATCACAGTGTGACAATGTACAGTATTAGCTCTCTAATGATGATCTTGCCTTTTAAAAAAAAAAAATCACATCTAATCCCTGGTACTTATACTGTAAACATGTCACACATTTCACGATTGACTCATTTATTATTCATTTGTTTATCCCAACAGAGGAATTCCTTTGTAAACTTACACCATCATTTCTGAAGGGAACTGAACTTTGTTTCCTGATTGCAGCGATCGCTGTTTAAAGGTCATTATGTAATGATAGAGATCTGAGCAATAAGGCCTGGTTGACTTTAAGATGGATGTGTCCTGCCCTGCTGAGTGCTTGGCAACAACAATGGAAAACTGAGCTTCATTCCCTGTCTTTGGGGAACGGATGCTCTGGAAGGCTGTTACATGAATTAATTGGCAATTAGCTGGTAAGAAACCATAGTGGGTTGAAAGTGGAGATGATATAGAGCTCGTGAGCAATGATTAGTTATTTAAAGATGGCCCTAAAATGCCCCTACAACTTGTTTTTGTTTCAAATTGTTATACTTATACACTTCACATTAGGCCTTTCTACATGTTTTATTCATATATATATATATATATATATATATATAAATATATATCATATTAAAATCAGTTTAATGGTGAGCAAAGTCCTATGCATTTTTTAACTCCAGTATTATTTCAGCTGTACTATTCCCAACACAAAAATATGTTTTTTTTTAAACATGCCTCTCCTCCCTTGATTGACCTACTTTTCAGGATGCTAATAAGTCAGCAAGGAGACGTTTGGTGTAGCCCTGTCAGATTTGCTCACCATGGGTTTGTATCACACTCCTGTCAGCCCCTTTATTGTTGATGAAGTCTCTTTTTGTCCCAGGGTGGTGAGGGCGTATGGGGGAGTTGAAGCTGTGTCAAACAGAAATAGCCTGCAGGATGTATGTTTTAAAGAAGGGAAACAAAATGCTCTTCGACAACATCGCTTTTGTCGAACAACTACACAGGTGGTGAGTTCAGGAACTTGTGCAGCAGTGTTTCATTCGAGTGGAGGGCCTGATCAGTTTCAATCAAAGTAGGCATTTCATGGTTAAAAGGAAAGTTTCAGAGATTTGACAGGGAAGCCATGCACCTCAGTCACTTCCAAATAGCATGTCTAAAAATACCGCTGCCTGTCACACATAGCAGCTCATGTGGAGAGGCTTCATAGGCGAGTGGGAATAAGCTAGTTAAACTAAGTTAACTAAAAACCATCTGAGTGGGGTCTGAAGCCTGCTCTGAGGTTTGCTCTCTAACCGTCATCAGGCCAAGAGCAGGATAATGAACTCGAGCAGTCAGGCCACATTTTAGGTTTACAATGAAACGCTACATTCAGGGGCCGGTTTCACAGAGACAGGCTTTGACTGTGGCTAACACATGACAAACAGTCAGACTTCAAACAGACGTCAAAATTCATCCATTGAACAAAGCTGTTTAGTTCTTGACAATCTTAAGACTGACTGTGGTATGAGAATTCTGGGTAAATTAAGACATTTTTCAAAGTGAAAAAAAAAAAAGAAAAATGGCTGACCGAGGTACCGCATACAACCACTGAGCTCCATTTACCCAAGCAGATAATGTTTGTCTGTTTGAAGTTCAACAGTTATAAGGACTCTTGGGAAAAAGAGTGGAACAATAAAAAGAAAAATCTGATTTGGAAATAAACGGCTGCTTTCTCTAAAAACTCTTTCCCCTTCTTGTTGTTCTCTCCATAACAATGTTCGCAAAATTATGAAGCACGTTTTCCTGTTTTTTGTTGTTGGGTGCTACTGGTCATAGCAGGTGTAGGCTGGGGGTAAGGTGCTTAAAATTAGTCAGTCTTTATTTTCCTGAAACTAATTTGCTTTAGACTAATCTATGAGCAAAATTAAGACTAGTCCGACTCTGCAGACCAGCCTAATATATCTCTGTGAAGCTGGCCCCAGGAGTCAAATGATACTTTCAGTTTGGACGAGAAGCAGTCACAGGACTCAGAGAGGGGTTTTGTAAACGATTTAATACGATAAAGTTGCAGATGATGGTTGAAAGGTTAGCTAGGCTGTCTGGTGAATGGAGTAATGGCGATCGGCTGAAGGCTTAGGACCTGTGGTGTGGTCTGGCAGATGAGTTGACAGTGGTGGTGTGAAAGGTTAATTTGGTGCTGGAGTCCTGAGGCACAGGAGAGGTTTGGTTAGTTTAGAAGCATGAGGAGCAGAACAAGAAATAACTCAGAATACTAGAGTGGCAGAGCGGCAGAGAGAGAGAGAGAGAGAGACAGAGAGAGACAGAGAGAGAGAGAGAGAGAGAGAGAGAGAGAGAGAGAGAGAGAGAGAGTCTCCCACTTGACAGGCTGAACAAACTGGCGGTGAATGAAGGGAGAACTGGAGTACTTGAACTGAAGGTGATGAGTTGATTGTAGACAGGTGTGGAGAGAAGCCAGGAGCTGGGGGAGGTAAGCCACGCCCACTGAACACACACACAAACACACACACACACACACACACGCGTGCAACACACACGCACACAGACAAACAGAGAACATAGAGAAACATAAGGGAAAGGGAAAAAAACGAAAAACAAACTCAGCCAGAGCCGTCACAACCTTGCTTGAATTGACAGTATGGTAATGTATTAATGTATTAAAATATGAAATAATGCATAAATGTGCTGATTCTCTGGACTTTAAATATGTTACTACTAAAGAAGATTATGTTCTGAACGTCTAATGAGCTTATTTGCAAAGCTTGTCTGAATTTAAGTAGCCTGGATGTAATGTGTAACACAAATTCTGGGTGAAAACCACATGGCAAACGCAGGCAGCATATTATCGGAGTGCGATTCACACTGTGGCAGGTGGTGCATTGTCAGCTGTGAATGTGTGAACAAAAGCACAATTATAACTTTCCCTCATCACCTGCTCCAAATTAGCACGGCAGATCCTCGGATTCAGCCTCCGCGCTGGACGGAGAGAGGAAATGACAGCTTGGAAACACTTCCTGTCACACACAAAGTGAGTCATTTAAAACCAGACATGCCTTCTTTCTTTTTCCATTGTTCAGCTGGTGATAAAATGATGATGAATGATGATAAACCACCAAACTGAACAAGAAAGTCCTTGTTACATGAATATTTAGACATTTTAGGAAATATGCCTATATTCTTTCTTGTCAAGAGCCAGATAAAAAAAAGATTGACACCACTCTCACTCATGTATACATTAAAAAAAAAGCTACAGCCGGACGGTCTTGAGACTAGCTTAGCATAAAAGCTGTGTCCCAATGCGGGGGTTGCATTAGGGGTTGAGAACTACAGTTTTTAAACTGCAAAGGCTGAACAGAAACAAGATATTCTGGCATATGGAGCATTTTCGCTTTGCATCACCAGCTGTGCCCACCCTTACCGCTGTGTCACAAAACGCAGCTGCTGTCACCTAGCAACCTTGAAAACACGTAACTTTTTTTTTTTTTCCCAAAAACTTGAGGCTTTAAGGCCCTTGGTTTTTGTTAACAGTTACAGTCGTTGTACAGTTAGTTGTTGAACTGAGTGGAACCCAGTACTTACATTTAAAAGTGTCTCTGTTTGCGTTATCTGCTGCCATATTATTTTCATTACCAGTGTGCAATGAATCTTGGGATAGATTTGGCCATGAAGGAACCACTCATTGGAGCTTTTGTTGCCAGGGAAAAGAAGGACACATTTGAAGGAACTGTCAAAATGGGACAGCCAAGCCGCGCCACTGCGACACAATTGGAAGACTGGAAACAGGGTGAAACAGCTTGCCTGGCTAGGGAAAAAAAAAAAATTGCCTAGCAGCACCTCTAAAGCTCACTGCTAAACTCAAATTTTTTCAAGGTTAAACCTGGACAAAAAAACAAAATTGAGATGGGGTGGGGGTTGGGGTAAAGGAGATACTGTTTCCAGTCTTTATGCCAGGCTAAGCTAACCATCTCTTTCATATTTAGCTCAAATAAGTCAAATGTCAAACTTCTTATCTGCCTTTCAGCAAGAAAAATGTGTATTTCCTGAAATGTCAAATTATTCTTCTAAGATGTATCTAATATTACATTTCTTTGAAGTCAGATTCACATTCAGCACTCGTCTGTTTTGATGCTTCTTCAGCTCCACAGTGAGACAATGCAGCACGTGCCTCAAACATACCTCACAGGTCAACACTTGACACTCCTCCGTGATTTGGCTTAGTTCACGGGATAATCAGAGCGCTCTGGGGTTTGACTCATCAGTAGTCATAGGTCAATGAGCAGAAGAAGAGGGACGTCACAGCTCCGGGTGCAATCTTCCAGGAAAGTAAAGTGTTTCATCGCCATACGAGAAATTTATGGGGTGGCCTCTTCTGTGACCATGGTGACTGAGTCACGTCGATGTCTGTGGTGGTTCCTACTTAACAGAGTTGTTCTCTGCATATTCAGCAAGTAGCAGCTGAGCAGTCACAATAAATCACCTGGAGAGTTTCTCATAGAGTCACAATGGAGCTTTGAGTCTTTTGAATTGAATCTTTTTGAATTTTTTAGACTGTAAAACATTGTAAAGATTCAGACTGAACCTGTTCATTTCACAGGTGGTGTCCTTACATCAAAAGGCATTGGGCGATAAATTCCCTCTAGCTACCATGGATTTTAGCTGCACTAACCAATGTTGTTTTTGTTTTTTATAACTATGAATTAAGTGTATTAGTAATGTAGGAGAGGTTGCTCGTAGTGACAAACTCACACCCATGATTTACATCCAGATGAGTGTTATAGCTTCAGAAACAAATTGTGTCCAGACTGTCACACCTGTAAACGCATATCACATGACCATGCACGCAGGTTCTGTGTGTACATCGTTAGCCATGGACAGCTAACCTCTGTACAGCTGGTACACTGGGCTGTTTGGACTGAATAAACATGAACTGGAAAGACACAAGTGCAAATTTTGCTTTGCATTATTGGCACAAATCTGACCACTCCAACAGAACTTTAAATTGGCATACATCAGTTTAAGCGCTCATGCACTTCACGCATCAAGCAAGAAATAGCGAGATGAACGCAGGTAAAATCCTTGGCCATGAGGTGAAAGGAATTGCAGAGGAGAATTCTTTTTTTTTTTCAGTTTTGAAATATTTTTGAAAGAAAATCAGTTTTAAGGACATGAAATGTAATGGAAACTGTCAGATGGGCCCAGTGTTAACCAAGCGCCTCCTCTGATTTCCCGATGTTTAAATAAACATGAAGCATATGCCACGGTTGCAACAGTTTGGCAAGACACACTGTCCCAAGAGCAAAAGAAACATTTCATTGTTTTCACTCCAACATTAAAGTATCTGAACATGTTTGAAATGATGCAAGATGTTCTAACTTTTCAGAAGTACTGAAAAGGAAATATGGAAACCAGCTCCATTGGCAAGTGATGATGTATTACTGAACAAATCATCATCTCTGTCCCCGCTTGAGCCAAACAGGAAGCTCAAGCATCTCTACATAGTTGAATCAGCGTTAAATTTCAACCACACACTTCTGCAGGGATTCAATTCTGTACATCAAGAAGCAATGGGAACGTTTGAATCCCTGCAGTAACAGTTATTGATGGATCCCTCTAATACACGCTTTCAAAGAAATCATTATTGTTATATCTGCTTTCTCTTGTTCACATAAGATATCCCAGCAGCCGAATCCCTGTCGGGCATTCCTTTAAAGTTGGTCATCCTCCTTTCACTTCAACTGGAGAGCATCATTCTATTGACAGCTGAGACGCTGAAAAGTCCCACGTCTACTCAAAACAACATGGTGCAATATAGTACACGCACCGTGAAGTGAGAAGGGGAGGATCACCGTCAAACTGAATAGGTTCTCTGAGCTATCAAGACATCAAATACGCTCTTAGTGGGGCCTGATAGAACGATATCAGTACAAGCTGATGCAACACGCTGGGGAATTATGAAACTATGCTCAGCTTCCTCTGCTCAATGAAAATTTCATCAGAATGGGACGAGTCTGAACAGCTCTGGTGCGGCTCTCTGGTTGTGTCGTGGAGGCAGATTACACAACACAGCCACGGTGAACACAGCTCACTCAAATTACATGAAAGGGCAATTGTAGAGGAGATACTGGTGTGTGATTTTATGCATGTAGGGGTCAGTTCACATATAGTCCATCCTGCAATGATCCAGAGTGGAGAAAGAGAACAAGTGGGGTAAAATAGAAGTGAAACGAATAAGAAAGTTATAAAATCCCGAGCTTGCACTGTAGATTTAATCTTAGAGTCTCCCTTGAAAGTTAACAATATTAAGGATATGCTTTTCAAATATCTATCAAAAATATCACTGAGTCAGCATGAAAAGTTCATTTTGAGCATGAGACGCCATGACTCAAGGTATGCTGAAAGCTGTGGGCTGTACGTTAACGCTGCCTCTCGGAGAACGGGCGCCTGATAAATTATCAAACACATCTGCACGCTGCAAAAGTACAGCCTGCAAGTATTCCCAGCTCTTATACCCCACTACTGCTCAAAGTCGGGTCAGAAACCCTTGGGGTCCTAGATTTCCCATATCCCAACATTTTCATCTGGCACAGCACCATATTTTATTAAGAAAGACAGAATTTTAGTCCTCAAACTGTTACCCCATCACTTGAGAGTGCTCTTTTGTGCTCAATTAAAGCTAAAACTGACTTTCTTTTCAGATGTGGATTCCCATGCCAGACCTGCTGGTGCTGACGAGGCTGTGGCTTGCTCAGTGTCCCCGTTTCTCAGCGTTAAGATGTGCATACAGCTGCCATCTTTTGCCCTACAAAAATACCATACATTTTTAAGCAATCAAGCATGATCTCTGTCTTTCTCCCTCCCTCTCTCTCTAAAGGTGGACTGAGCTGCCGAAAATATAAATGTTTCATTTGCTTGCCCTCTCTTTGTCTCTCCTTTTAGGCATCCGGCTACAGCAGCCAGGTTTCTCAGACGGACTCCTGCAGGAAGTAGTCGGTGTAGTCAATGGGGATGTCAGACACACACATACACTTCCATTATGAATGGGGAATTTGGATTTGCATGTCGCTCCCAGGCATATCTGACCGTTTCTTTGTAAAAGAGCTTTGTCTTTTTCAGACGTTCTGTCCCACCTGCGAGGTGATGAGTCTGTTTTTAGACCTACAGACTCCAGCAGACGTTGACAGAGGGTAAGAGAATGACTACAGTGTGATAATGTGCCTATGATAATGTGTGTGGGGTAAACAAGCGATTTGGTTGGAGTATACTGACACATGTAAGAGGCCAGAATATTGTTTCAGAGCTGCTTGTTGCATGGTTGAGCATGGGAACTATTAACATGAAAACCAGGTAGCATGGTAGGCGACTTGCTCGCAGTGAATTGCGAGTGAGGAGCCAGTGATGCATCATGATCAAGCGGGACCCTCCGTAACTGAAAAATTAAGCCACCACGGAAGTGCCAAAACTGTAGTTCTTTGAATAACCACTTGAGGCTGGCTCCAAAAGCGAGTCAGACTTCATTGACTCTCATGCTAATATGCCCAACTTTTACAGGCAGGTGGGTTAGCTTAGTCCAAAGTGAAAGAGGCTACTTTACCCTCACTAACATCAGTTACTTAATATCTTGGCAGAAAATTCAATGTTTAAAAAACTATTCATACTAAATCAGCCTGGTGCCAGGTCCAACAGAGGCAGCTTCAGACTCAGCAGCCCCTGAATCCCCATCCCCAAATCCCTACCAATGAAGCAGCACTACTTCCAAATGAAGAAGGTGAGCAGCACTAAAGGAAGAAAAATGATTAAATCCTTTTCAATGATAAAGAGATCTCAATTATATAAGATAGCCCTTAGAACATTATTCATAGAGGTAATTGCATCTTGCATCAAATAGTGAATTCCACTGTATTCAACATGTCTGCACAGTGTTATATTCTCAGGGTTGGAGGGGGCGGTGGTGGTGGGGCCCGATGTGATTTCTTTTCATGGTGCCCAAAATCCCTGGCAGTGCCCCTGTTCCTGCATGACTATTTGTGGCACTTTTTGTGCCAACAAATGAATGCAGCACTATACATGTCTTCCTGGAAAGACCTCCCACCCCATTTTTAAAAGATATTCCATCGCCCCCTTGTTAAAAAGTGAAGTTGAAGCCCAAACTGAGGCAGGTCTGATGAGGAGTAAACTCAACTTCATGAGTAAAATCTGTACCTTTAATAAAATCTATGCAGTTCTGTGCGTCAGACTTTCTCCAAGGTTTTCATATAAACATTTTTAGTCGTTGGGCATATTAATACAATAGCATAGGCCTCCCATTAGATATTGCATTAAGCTAAAATAATTCATTATGTCACTTTGCCACAGATGTGCACTAACACAATATATCCATAGACGTATGAGTGGCAGTGTAAGTAGCATTTCCCGCGGAAAGTCGATGATTAGATAGGATTAGTGTTAAAGTCTGAACTGCAGCTCTGCTAAGGCTGCGGATTGCAGAGTATCAGAGAGGAGAACACCTTGCCCTGATCATCTGACGGCAGACGGCTCCTCCCCGCTCCCTCCAGTCTGCTATGCAAGGCAACGGCTAGGGCACAACTCTATCCGCGTTTCAATAGCCTACACCGGCTCGCCTGTGTGAGCCAGAGACGGAGTCGAGTTATCCACTTTGAATAATCAAGGACTCCGTTCCCCCATCTGGTGTCTGCTTTCAGATGAATCAGTGATGAGAGTGGCCAAGAGGAGAGACCGAAGCTTTTCTTCTATGTGGACCGGCGGTGCGCAGAAGTGCGCTCCATGCTTCAGCATCACCATCATCATCCTCCGCTCCTGAGATCAAATCAAACCCAAGAGGCGCGCTGAGATCCTCACCGAACCCCCCGCGCGAGGTAACCAGATTTTCCGTAAGGATTTCCTCTACTTTGTCTGTGTGAAATACACCGCTCCGGAACAACGCGGCGGCGGCTCTCTCTCTCTCTTTCTCTCTCTCTAACACACACGCACATACACATACACATGTTTTTATGCAACACTTGAATCTCCAGCGTCTGACAAAAGGATATTTTATGCGTTTGAGTTCATGGGCGTTTAATTTATCAATTATTAAGCAACCGAGTAAATCCAGTATCGCCTTGCTGCAAGCTGAATCTCTGGCATTTTGAAACATGATCATTCATTCATGTGAAATGAGTGCCTTGCCTTTTCCCTGCAGTTCACATTTAAATCCTCTGTAATAGAGTATTGATCAAACTAATTAAAATACTACATCCAATAAATTAGCTTTATAAGCTCCCTGGAGAAAAATCATTTGCAGATCCCATGGGCTGTGGCGTTTAAATTCAACTTCACATTAACATGTTAAGGCAATAAAAGTTTTGACTGAAATGCTCAAAGTTGAAAATAGATTCAAAGCGGAAACAGACATTCATAGAAGTTGTGCTCTCGGTGCTGAAGGCTGGTGGATGTGAACTGAAAGATGTCATAGTTTATCTTGATGTTAGCCTACAGTACGTGCTCAAGTCACAGGGCAGACTTAATCAGGCATGTGCAACTACAACTGCCACTGTCTTGGTTAAATGCAGCTTTGATGTAAGCCTTGTATTGTGTTTCCCTCTGCACCACGTCGTCTATATCTGGCATCAGACCTACCTAGTGAAACTCCAGTAGGATGCAAATTGCCACAGGCTGTGCAATTCACCTTTAATTATGAGCATGTGGGTGTTGGCCTATGTGAGCTGGTGCTTGAAGCTGCAGGATTTCTCAAAGGCATAAGCCGGTGTTTGACTGGAATAAGTTCTCTGATGAAATTCAAATGAAACATACTGTTTGTTTTTTTTTCCAGCAGCAGCCCCATCCTGTCCCATGGCTAAAAGTGGGCTTTAATTGGTGAGTGTTTTAAAAAGGTTCATGCTTTTGCTGTCTTTAGTCATAGGCAGCGCTTAGCAACCATGTTCCTGAATGCGGGGTGGGGGTGTTAATGTTCTCTCAGTTTCATTGTGTAAGTCGACTGCTCATTACTTTGAGGGATGCTGTGTAGTTACTCTAAAGGGTAACATGCACATGCACTCAGTGGCCTTTAGGATCGTACTGTAAATTTACCTGAGAAAATGTTCCTTCCTCCATTCACTTTGAATGCACAAGATATTAAAAATCTTAAAAATGAAAGATCTGCGCTGAATTAATTATAAGCAAAAAATCTGAGTACACTTTTAATCAAAGGGCGGATGTGTTAAAATCAGTAGAAATATAACACGTAATACAATTAATGCAAAAAAAATAATAATAAATTGAAAGGCCGTTCTTGTAGTGAGAAATTAAATTGGTCAAAAGGTCAATATGAAAGAGGGGTCGCCCTCGTTATTTTCATACCCGACTAATCAACATGAATGGGGCCACTGTTCATCTGCAGCTGAACTGGGACAGATTTTTTTTTTTTTTCTTTTCTTCCACTTGTGTTTGAACCAAACGCATAAGTAAAGGTGAGGTTAGAGACAATAAATGTTTCTGAGTGCGGCTGTAAAGACAATGGTGGTTTGGGGAGGCGTTATGATTTCTAAATCCCCAAAGAAAACTCAAGGTGTCTCGGTGATGTATGACTGGACAAATATACAGGGTCAGCGGATGATACACCATAATGCGTGGAGAGTTTCATGTGGGAAGGACAGAAAAGAGGAGGAGGGAGTTGTCTGGGAGAGAAACTGTTTCTTGAGTACAATTTCCTGTTATTATGTTTTGTTTGATGGAGTTTATCCAGTTGGCTCCACAAGAGCAAAGAGGGGGGAGGAAGAGAACGACGACAAAACAAAAGTGCATTTTCTTTTTCTCAACTTTTTTTTTTTTTTTTTTCCCATTCAGGAGCAATAGAAAATAACAAGAGAATGGAATTAATATTTGATGAACTTATGTTTGTTGAATTAGAGGATGAAAACTGTGGCATACGGGAATATTTGTTAAAAATGCAAATTAATTCCTGACTTTTTTTTCTCTTTTGTGATTGGGGGTTGTTGGTTGATTCTCTGCCTTATTAGGAGATAAAAGCGCTTTCATGAAAGAACTAGTGTTTTCTGCTGTACAATCTGCTCGATGCAATCTCAAGGGCTTAATTTCTGTATTAAAATCCAAGTAAAATTAAAATTCATGTTTGCTAAGAAATTAGATTATATATAGTTGGCACTTGTTTTTATTTGTGCATTTATTTGTTCAAAAAGAGGAAATGAAGAAAGGGTTTTTTTTTTTTTACACTTATTTTTACTCCAGTGATAGTAGCTACATTTTTGTTCCTCAAGTAGAGTCAATTTTTAGCTCCAACTCACACTGTCTGTGCTGTAGTGTGATTTGTGCAAAATCTGTGTGGGCACTCACTAAAAATAGTTTGTAATATAACTTTAATTCCAACAGCCACATAGGCAGGAAGCCAGCTGGCTTGTTGTTGTTGTTAGCTGTTGCGTAGTACCACCTGTGATTTGAGAGTGCTGTATGTTTCTCCATGATTCCACCTGTTGGCACTGAGGTCAGAGGACTCCTCATTGCTGGTAGTTCTGACACTATGTAGGCTTTTTGAAAAAGTGGGAAAAGCATCTCATATTAAGGATGAAGTAACAGTTTGTCAAATTCACTGAATATCTCCTCTCGGTCGTCTAGCTGTCCGTTCTGTGTGCTGGGGACAAAAAAAAAAAAAAAAAATGCTGTTCCCACACATCCCTGGGAGATGGAGGAAAGGGGGCAGTGGGAGTGAGAGAGGATAAATCTGGCATCTGCCAATTTAAGGATTACCAGAGGAAGGAGAAGGAGCAGTTTCCACTTCTGTTGCTGCCAATCTGTATGGAGTTTTACCAGTGGTGGTGTCACCGCGTTGTGTACGCCACAACATAATCGCAGTGTTAAGATGGACAGAAGGGTGAGGAACAGTGAGAGGAAAAGGTCAGAACAAAAACACAAATGGCAAAAAGTGCTTTGATTAGGTAAGAATGGAAAGTCACATTACCATCAGCGAGACTCTCCAACAGTGAAGACTGCACAGTCAGACTACGAAAGAAATCCCACCCTGGACGTACCCACTGGGACCAACCCAAACCCCAAATGACAGGTACATGGAGGGGCCTTTAAAGAAACTGATGGGGCTGGTAAAAGACTGCTGTGCTGGCTATGGCGACCTCATCCTTTCTGTATGTTAGCTTTGCAGCACCAACTGTAGCAACAGTTTGCTCTTTCGCTTGTTGCACATCCTGGTATTTGTCCTAACAAAGTGTGAAGGATTGTATAGCCAAACACAGGTTTGCTAGCACAGTAGATTTATTTGGTTGGATGCATAATTTTAAAGAGGTTACTCTGTCAGCTAATGTTACCTTCCTTGTTAGCTTAGCTACAAACCCTCTCTTCTGCCACTGTGGTTTCGTAAAAATGGTCTAAACAACTAACTCTCCATTGTGTTTTGGATGTTTGTGTACACGTCAGTTGTTTGATAAGGTTTTACATTATAAACTATGTTAAGTTTGTTGGATTCAGCTATTTTGTCGTTGCCTTGGCAGTGTGTGTCGAATTTGGAGGGCGGGGCTTCTGAGCGAGCATTGAAGGGAGGGGTGTGGCCTATTTGCTTTGTTGTTGAGTTCACGTATAAACAGTATTTCTCCAGCATCGCTTACTCCCCTTTAATGTTTGTAGGCTGTACAAGGCTATGAAGTGCTTCACTTGGTAGTGCACCACAGTGATGGTGCCTATCCTTGCAATGCTGGCTGCCAAATGTCAGTCAGACACTGCCATGGAAACACTCCCCCAGAGGCTTAGACACTGCTTCCACAAAAAATTTACAATTTCTTTAGATGGTAAATTAGGCACAAAAGCTGCAGTATCATTATAGTTTAAATTTTCTCAGATTTCAGTCTAACTAGTAGTAAATATTCTCCTATTAGAACTAAGCAGGACTGGTGACAATGGGACAGTGTGAAGGAGTGGCTTCCTTTTGTTTCTATGGTGACCAAGTTCACGAGGACCAGGTATCATTATTACCCCTACACTTAGTCAAATAGTAATTGTCAGCTGTCATGTGCCTGATGAGTGACTTTGATCCGAGCTAATGATGGTTCTGTTCATCTCAGCGCAGCAGGACTTATTCATCATGCTCTCGGCCTGAGAAGAATATGTGCATGATTCAAAATGGAGCCGTTTGACCTAGCGGATTCTCAGTCCTGCTGGCTTCTTGATTTTGGATATTTACATGGCTATGATTAGGTCAGCCGAGTACAATCACTCATCCTGCATTGTGATGGTAATGTCATACAGAGGCTGATTTTTTTGTGTGTGCCTGTAGAGTTGGCTAGATCCCCTGTCTGGCTCCCCCATGGACTGATTACTGATCAGACTAGCATTTCATATCAGCCTTGTGGGGGGAAATTAGAGGATTAGCAACAACTTCATGCTTATTCCCTACGTATCTCTCAGGCTCCCAAATCCTGTGGAAGCCATTGTTATTTTAAGTAGCTTGGCAATTGAGCGTGGAAGCAAACTCTAATTCTCCCAAGTCTATGGAGATGCGGAGCTGCAGAAAGGGAGTGTTTTGGATCTACCTCCCTTGCTATTCATACTCTTTCATGGTGTGAAAGTGAGCAACTGAGGGCCGTGAAGCCAGCTGCCAGGACCTCTTCACTCCAATCCTTGGTTCATACATAATAGATAAGTCACTGTAACTTACAGTACAGGGGCATAACTAGGCTAATGCCCAGATTTGCATATTTGTGCCGAATTCCATAATTCATGAGTGTGCAGCAGGCAGCGGTGCAAAGAGCCACCTTGGTCCATATGCTGTGCGCCATATCTCAAGAGGTTGCATCCTACCATGTGCATCAACAGCATAGTATTAAAGAGGCAGCGGAGAAAACTGTCACTGCCAGGGACTTGGGAGCTGCGTCTTCATCATCAAAAGCCTCAGAGCCTGAACTCAGCCTTTGGGAAAGCCTTATTAAAGGCATGTAGAATCTGATGACAGAATCAGACAACAGGCTTTTTCCTGCTTAATTTACTGCCATTCTGAAATAATAGGACAGGGTAGGAGTGTGTGAACGAGGAGTGAGTGGAGGGCAGTGACACCTTCTAGTGAGCACATTTCATGGGCCACTTTTTCATCAAGAGGTTCAAGAAAGCCTGACGCCGCCATCATCGCCAAGTGTTATGAAGTAGATTTATCATTCCACTTGATGACGGGATAAGTTATTTATTCATTACCTTTGTTCTCTGCCTGTCTCAGATGAGGCAGCCACATCCCTCATTATTGGTGACTGTGTGTCATACATCCTTTTTTATTTATTTATTTTCATTTCACACCCATGTCTTGTCGTATTTGTCAGATAAATAGTATCTGCTGCTTCGGAGAGATCACGACCCCGTCATGTGGAGTGAGGTTTGTTTTGATTCAGATGCCTCTGCGCCGCCATATGTATCAATTTATTTTGTGTGGGTGTGTGCGGTTTTGTGAGGCTGAGGAAAGGAAAGTAACAGATAGTGATATGAGATTTCTGTTTGTGAAATATGTTGCTCATCTGTCTTCTGGCCTGAATATTTAAGTATCATTTTAGTGAAATGAGGCCAGATCACTCGTTGTTTTAAAGGAGCAAATATTTGTCTGTTGTTTGGAGAAGAACCACAGGTTGTGTAATGTGGTAACTGAAGCCATTTTCCTCTCTTGCCTGCTTTTCCTCTCTAAACACCAGTGGTAGTAATTTTACAGGAACAGATGAATACTCATGAGAACAAAATGTCAAGCGTTGGTCGGTTCTCCTGGCTCGCGGCCTTGCCACCACCAGAAGCAACATTTGACATTTGTTCTAAAGGCGAAGATCTGGGTTTGTCTAAATATGAAATTTGATCTCTAGAGACATTGATTCGAGTTTATTGTGGGAAGGTCAGGCAGTTAACAAAGTCAGCACAGACAATCTGTGCTTTGATTTGAGTTAAGCGCACAGGAGATGAGAATAATGACCTCACAGTGTCCTTCAGTTCAAACCTTTTAGCCCTTGTTAAGCTTTCAACAGAGCTGAACTGGTGTTGAAGTAGAAAAACGATTATAAAAATGTCCAACAGGTATTTTACAAGCAGATATAGTGTTTACAGTAAATATTTAACAAAGACTTGTGTTATTCTCCAGAGAAAGCTTTCTGGTCAGATGTCTCATGCTGACTGACAAAGGGTTTAGCAGGCTGTGCAGGGCCAGGCTGGAGGTAGCTATGGGAAGGGATGGGCTCTTTTTTTTTTTTTTGTTCAGCTAATGGAAAAAGAGCACAGAAAATACCAATACTGTTTCAACTTCTGACTGGGTTACAGCCTGCACACTGCCTACCCCCTCGTCTTGTCGTGTTCAGGCACAAACACACAGAGACCTACAATAGACTGGTGCTGAGGGGGGAATGCAACGCCAGAATTAGCCTGGCTTTATCGTCGTAAGGCATTAAATAAACACTGTGAGGCAGTATATAAGCTCCATTTGGCATTGACTAAACGCAGTTGGGATTTCTATAAGCACATTCTTGTGTCAACATGTATTTGGCTCTGTTTTGTAATGGGTAAAGCCTCCACCCTTTGTGACGATGGTTACTGGTTTGATGTCCACAATGTGACAGGAAGATGAGCAGCACATTTTCTTTCAACCCTTTTCAGGAGTTGAAACTGAACTCTTGACAGTGGGAGTTAAACACTAATCCCATGTAGAGTAAAATACAACTCACACCTTGATAGTGTTAACAGACAAAACAACAAAAAAATTACTGTATGTTTCATTTAACAATTATGGAGTTAATATTTCAAAACAGTTAAAAGGTTTTGGGTGAAAACGACTACAAAAACACCATGTTCATTACCACAAATATTCTACTTTCATCTAACTAATTTATAGTCCAAAACTCTTTGTATTTATATTTAAAAAGCTTAACAGCTGGGAAATTGTGTGGTCAAATGAAAAGAGAAATAAATAATGAAGAAGTTAATTAAAAAGATTAAATAAAAAAAAGAAGTAATTTAGATATTTCAACAAAGAGGAATTTTGTGATGTTGGCTCATGGGAAATCAATAATAAATACTGTACTTTAGACATGGATGACATTTGTTTGAATGGGAAGGGAAATAGGAGAAGTATGTTGTGAATGGATGGATGTATGGATAGATACCTATCTACCTATCTACCAAGGGGCTACCATTCTACTCTGTCTCTTGGCTACCTACGGCTAAAGTTTCCCATCTATTGTTTCCACCAGCCCACCCTGACATAGCAGCTAACACCTGCCCTGGTGCAGGGAGCTGTCCATGGTGCTGAAGTAGACAATTTGTCTTTTTGGAGGGAGAATGCCCAGATGAGCACCTTTCTTTTTCCCACCTCAAAGGGGAATACCTCTCATCTGAAACTTGAAATTGAACTTTGAAATATGATATTCCTCAGGCTTATATATATATATATATATATATATATATATATACGTCATTATTAGTGTCAACATTTCACATACTAAACACAGTTGTTTCCTGGTACAAAGAGGATATTGCTGCTTCTCACTAATTTCCTGCAGTCTGGTGTCACCTTACTGCAAGAGAATAAAGGTGGTGAATCTTTCCACCCTCTGCCATTTCCTGAAACTCTGAACTTGAAGGAACAGTGGCCCCTCTAGATTTCAGCAAAGTTAGACAAAGGTTGAACAGAAACACAGCAGAATGTAACGCAATTTCAACTAAAATCCTGTCATAAGCACCATCCTCCATTCGTAGAAACTGAGTCCATGTCAAAGAGGTTTTAACTGAAGTTAAAACTTGGCTGAATTGACAGATCAATCAACAATGAAGGTCTTTGATAGTATGCAATGCAAAACTAAAATCTAGATATTGAAAGGTGTGTTGTGTATAAATGTTATGTACTCTGATAATCGACTTAAGAGAATATGATTGACACAACATTCTCTGCTTCCAGCGTCTCAAATCTTATAATTTACTACTTTTCATTGTCATCAGAATCAGAATACTTTATTGATCCCCAAATAATAATGTTAGAATGATAATCTGAAATTAGGTTAGGTTGCAGTTACTCCCTAAAGAATGGAAATCTAACAGCGAATAGTAGAGAATAATAGGTAAGATTATAAAGATAAAGATGAAATATAATATACGATGATATATACATAAAAAATAGAAATATGTTTTTTTTTTTTTTTAAAAAGCAATTTGGGGTCTGGAAAATTGTGACAGGAACTGACATTTAAAGACTTAATGAATAAATGATTATTTGATAAAATAACCAGTAGATTAATTAACCGTAGCCTTAATATATTGCAGTGCTACTAAATAGCAAGAGCATCATCTCCACTGGGGGTGGGTGGGACTTCTCCCTCAATTCTGTTGTTTCAGTTTTTTTTTTTTTTTACTAAAGTCTCTCTAAACATTGTCCTCTCTCTGTTCAGCCACCACAGTGTGGACGATGTCGATCAATTCAATTATTACCATATGCTGCAATGAGCTTAACAAGCAGGAGAGAGTGGAGCTGTCAGTGCTTCCCTGGGTTTTGGCTCCCAGGCTGAGCACAGGCTGCCCTAACTTGTTGGTGGAGGTTGTTAGGGGCTGTATGTGTTACTGACACCAGACCTGGGGGAAATCTGGACTGGCAGCAGGCGGCACACCGGCTGGGGAGTACTGGGTAGCCAATATACAATGTGGATTGACAAAGAGAGAGGGCCAAAGTTATCATCTTACCCAGGCCAGACCTCGTTTATTTCTGAATGATATTTAGAGTTACACTATTTCAAAGTTCAGAGTGAGTGCAAATGATATTAAAACTGAAATATTACACAAATTAAATAAATGATTGTGTAACCAGATCTACAATGAGCTACATAAAACATTCTCCCCAAAGTAAAATAAGTGCACATGAATTCAAAATAATTTAACAAATGTTGATACTTTTTCAAAACAGGTACAAAAAAAAAAACGATAACAATCCAGAGTAACAAAGCCAGGTGTGCTAATGTGCTAATTCTTACTGTCATTGATATATTAGCACCTACAATCAGACTTACACTCATCCAACACCAGCAGAACATAATGTTTAATAATAATAATGATAATAATAATGATAACAATAAGAAATTTGCCTTTGGCTTCACAGGCTGGTTAAAAACACAGCATTGTATCTCACAAATAATAAATACAGCAATAAATCAGCCCAACATGCACAGTGCAGATGACAGTAACAGACATGATTCCAGTGTGTGAGTTCAACTAAGTTATTTCATTTGGTATAAAGGACTTTCTGGAAATGTTCTTGGTTGCGTCTTCCCGAGGGCAGTTTTGTGAATTCTTTAAAAAGGGGATGAAAAAGATCAGACACAATTTGTAAGACACAATTTGTCGACCTTTCTTTTACACTTGCCCTCTATGGTGGCCGTCAACATGGCAGTGAGCAACTGGAAACCAGCTTCAATATGGGATTTCTCTTCACCAGTTACTTGCTACTGTCTGGCTAACACACTAACAATATTAACAAAACCTTAAACCGTGCTACTGACTTTCCTGTAAACAACTACCGTTGGCATGACGACGCTTGCTCGCTTTTTTGGTATGCTATTTGTTCTGAGCTTGTAGTCTGTTCTGCGTTGATGCCTGTAGCCAGAGCTTGTCCCAGCCCTCATCTATGACATCACACCAAAATACAACTACACAAAGATTAAAGAGAGAGAAATAGAAAAGTGTTTGTGACAGTGTCTTTGTATCATTTCTGGGGATTTAAAGATATAATCAGCATGGATCTACCATCTCACTAAATAGCTGAATAGTTTTAAAGCTTATTTAGATACTGGAAATATTGAGATGAACTTTTTAATTTAGCTATGTCCTTTTCCAGATTTGTTTATTTTTCCATTTCAGTTGATAGCATGTTTGTGTACTGATGCTAATCTTGTAATTACATCATTTGTTGTTTCCACAAATCTGCTATGTATGTGTGCAGCAGATGTTCAACATGTTTTTCGTTTATCAAGTTTATTGTTTGATCATTTAATAAGTATAAGCAGTGATAATTTGGGCATAAGAGGATAATGATGATTATTTGTTTTTTTTGCTGATAGTTTTTTATCATTTAGGCAAAAAAAAAAACCCAAGAGTGTCATTATATTATAAATGGGATTCAAGCAAATGACAGTAAATAATACAGAGACTGAAATGATTTGGAAATAATTTGTGTTCAAAAAGCTTGATTTTTCTCTTTGTTATTCAGTACGTTAAAGTGAGAGGAGATGATTCATTTCAAATGCATCTTGTCCAAATCTGTATTTTTCCATATTGATGTATTATTATAAATTAACCCACTTACTAGTCTGCATTTTACTTTCAGGTGAATATTTCATGACATGCATGCAAAATATATGCTCAATTAACTGTATGGGTATGAATATTCCATCATTGGGGTGTGGAGCTTTGTGGCACATTTATACATATTAAAGTGTCACTCTGGGAGCAGACAAATACAGCATTTATCATACACATCCATACCAAGTTCTTACACGGGTTTGAGTTGTGTTAACACAGATTTTCCAGTGAATTTTTCACAAATTTTCTTCATGTGTTGATCAGATCTTTTAGTTGGTTTGAAGCGTGAACGTGTGATTTAAAAAAAAAAAAAAAACTGTCCCAGTTGTAACAGGATAACTCGGGGCTAGCTCAGCCCCAATAAAAAATCGGAACAGAAATTGACTGTCACCTTTACAATGAGTTTTCATCACACCGCTTCCTTTTTACATCACACCCCCTTAATAAACTGCAATAGGATTTCAAGTTGTGGGCCATGATCTGCTCCAGATGTCTGGGACACAGTAGGTATTAGGTATGGCATTTGATGTCAGCTTCCAAGGTTTCAAAGAATAATATACCATCCTCATTTCATCACTGCATGCGAAAGTACAAAGGCGGTGATTTTGGCTATTGTTCGCGATAGCACTGGAGGTGAGCTCAGGTTTTCTGGTTTATAGCCTTGAAAGGAATTTGATGAGTGAGAGTAAAAGGTTGAATATTCTCATATGAAATACACTCAGAGCAGAAAAACATGTAAATTAATGATTTAGTTGATTGACAAAAAATTAATTAGCAGCAAATTTAATTAGCTGATTAATCATTGAAGTGGTTTTAAGCAAAAATACCAAAAGTTCCCGGGTTCCTGCTGATTGGACAAAACAAGGACATTTAATTCAATCATTATATTATATTATATTATATTATATTATATTATATCCAGGTAAATTGTAGTAAAACTGCTGCTCCACCAGTTGCTGTTCCTGATTGATAATATTGCTTTTTTGTTTTTGTGTCAAATGCAAGAAATCTGTTGTTATTCCCACTGTGCTCTCTGAACCACTGGTGAGGGCTGAACAATTAATCCTAATATTTTTGTAATTAGGGCAATATCCAAATCGTAGGAGCTACAATTTGTTTTTGATACAGGTAAAATGTGTCACAACAGACCATAAATAAAGGATTGTGGTGCTACAGAGATGCCATATAATATTCTCCAGATGTAAGGGAACATGCTTATTTGGTACCAGCCTGAGCAAAAATCACATCATCATCATCATCATTTTTTTTTCCTCAGTGAAAATAAAATGCAAATTCCAACTGAAATCGCGACTCATCACAATTGCAATATCTGCCAAAATAATCCTAATATGATTTTCTTTTTTTTTGCACATCGTTCAGACCTACCACTGCTATGCTTTGAGGTGTCTTTGAGTTTTTGTCACTGAACTGTGTTCTGCTCAGAGACGTCTGTGCAGCTGTATCTGTGCATTGAGGATTTCCAGATCAACAGATGCAGTCGCACTGGCCTGTGATTTAATGCAAGGAGCCCTCCACATGGGAAAACTCATTGCCCAGCAAATTAAACCATTACCTCCCCAGTTGGAGTTAAATATGGAGAAATGACTCATTTAATGTCTGATTACTCCCTAATACAGCCATCTAAACAATGGCAGCCACTCACTCCCCACCAGTAAATCCTGCTTCTTTGTGAGATAAGAGTGGCGGTAGCTTGTCAGGGTCACAGTGAAGTTTTATTAAAAGATGCACGCTAAGAACGCAAAAGAAGTCATCTGTTTGGATTCATTATGAGATGGCTCTCTAGTCTGAAGATTCGTCTTCATTATCTAGCCAAGCACCAGGCAGATAACACTGCCTCATTTGCTTTCAGAGCCTCAATTTTCCCTGAACGATAATGCCGCCTCTCCTTTTGTGTGGCTGTGGTAAAGACAAGCAAGCCATTTTCAATATGCATGCAGGATTACAAAGGTTAATCATCAATTTAAAGCTAATCTTTGTTAAATACCAATAGAAGCATGCTGTGTGCTCGAGACAGATATAATCAGGCAAACCCCAAAACAATCCTCTATCTAAATGAAGTGAAAGATGGTTAATCTAGGCTTTACAGCAGGGGTTGATGAGCGAGGAAGAGAGAGGATTGCATCACACTTCTCCACTGATGTTCCATTGTTTCACCGTTTGCTAAATTTAGTTGGACTAACCTCAGAAACTGCACCACTTCTTGCTGTGTTTTTTAAGCAAAATTAGGATGAGCCAGTCTCCGAGCCCTCGCTCCGGCTTTGAGGAGTCCACTGGAGAAAATGTAACCCATGTATCCAGCCTTGCTTCATTGTTGCTATGGAGTTGAGATAATTATGGAGTTTTAAAATTATGCAATCAAGGATGAGATCCCCTCTCCCCCTGTCTGGGAAAAAAAAGTGTAATTAATTTTCTCCTTCCTTTCTTTTTTTTCTCTGTGAATATGCAGGCGACTGGGAACACAGGATTCACACAGGAAATTAAAATTTGAGCTATAGTTCCCACCCTGTTCATATTTGTCAAAGGTGGCACTTCATGATATCAGAACACAATGTGACAAGATTTCTAATGCTAAAAGAATATCACACACGCTGGACTGTAGCTTCCAAACATGTTTTAATTAGAATGAAACAGGCGACATGTCTGTCTGTCTCTATCAGGCCAAAGGCCAGAAGGACAAAGAGCAAGGTTTTCTGTACATGGACACCAGATTGATTACATCATGCTCAATCAATTCATGATATGACTCAATATATAATCAAGATAAAATACATTATCAGTACCTTAAAGGATCACAAAAATAGTCCAAAAAAATATCCCAATAATATGTTATAAAAATATATGTACAGCTGAACAAGCAGGGGCGGACAAAGTACACACCTCAATTACTTGAGTCACGTATAAACACTCCTGGTAAAATATTACTCCAGTTCAAGTGAAAGTTGTTTTGTCAAATGTTTACTTTATGCCTACATTTTTTTTTTTTTTTTTTATGTCAACACATTGTTGTATTGTTCCACAGTGTATTTACAGAACTGAATGACTCTGCAACAATCTACTGAATGACTGACTGACTGACTGTGGAATAACAAGCCAGTGGAGCGTGTTACAGTGTCGATAGAAATGGCCATAGAAACACAGTTGACTCAACAAAAGGACGGCCAACTACTGCGAGTTGTCTGTTTAAAAGTTTATCTGGAATGAAACATAACTCGACGTGCTTGGACGATGAATTTTTGTAGGCGGAGTTTGGTGGTGGTGAGCACAGCAAACATTTAAAATGAAGAGATTCTTTCTTGATTTCTAAAATTTCTAAAACATGGACTTAAGACGAATGGTCTCTGGTGAAGAGTCTTCTGTCTCATCTTAGCCCTCGTCACACTGCCCAGTCAAACATGACTGACAGTGGAGGAGTTGGCTGCAATTGGTTTTTCTCCTGTGAAGAACACAGTGTATGGTCTGTTGCATTTTCAAAATAAAAGAAATTTCATTCAAGAGAGTAAAAGCTCTGCTTCAAAGTAACGAGTACTTCAAAGAAATGTAGTGGAGTCAAAAGTATAATTGTATTTTAAGAGTAGTGGAGTAAAAGTAAAACTCCATTATACTCCAGTGAAATACAGATACTTGAAAATGAAAGTATTCAAGTAAATGTACCTTGTTACTGTCCACCCCTAATAACAAGACTGGATAGGCTATAATTTGATAGACTAAATTTAAAAGGCAAAGTTTTTGTAGACAGAATTCAAAGAGAAATTTAAATGAAGTAAAAAAATTCATTATACTCATCCTCTAACGTTTTGTCCTTCTGACTCATTGGTTTTCAAAAGTGCAGAAAATCAAAGTTTTCTATTATATTTTGTCGAACTTTTTGACAAACAAGATAAGCCCAGGAACACTAAACATTGCATTTCCTATTACCCTAAGCCATTTAAGTCTCTTGGGCAGGAATTTACAATAATGGGAAATAGAATCAGCTCACCTTAATGGCTGAGGCTGTGATTCCATTGACAACGTAGACTCCTTTAATAAAGATAAGCCCCCAAGAAAATCAATAACCTGAACTAATTTCTAAAGGACTCAGACTTGTCTAGACAAACAGCATTCACACCTATAACCAAACAAGCCTCACAAGGCCCCTTTTTTCAATGATATTGCTTCTGAGAACACAAGGCGGTTTCCTGATCTTTCGCTCCTAGACACGGCAACAAAGCACGCCAACCAGCAATCCTGCAGATGCCCTTTCTCTGATTCTTTTTATACCCCCATTAGGTCCTCCGATGCTGGGTCCACAAACCTCTCTAATTAAGAATTCGTCTTCAGCAAATTCCCCCATAAAAACGGCCCTCGCTGCAGAACGTGGGGTGATAAAAGGAGTTATTGGGCCTGCGACCTCCTTTGCCTCTTATCTCCCATAAACACTTCAGTAGGTTTTGCAGGACCATGGAGGCGGTGGAACGAGCAATAAGCCAAAGGGGAATAGAGTGGGGGGGGGACTCGATGACTTATTCATGAGGAGCATTGCAACAAGAGGGCACCGATGAAATTGACAGTGAGAAGTCCTCATACTATAAGTTGTTATGTAGTTCTGATAAGACTTGTCTCATACTTGAAGTTGATTAATCTTTGGCCTGGGCTTCATTTCAGTATGCAGCATGGTGATTTTAAAAGGATAAAATACAGAGTGCTTGTGCTTTTTTTTTTTTTTTTTGGTGGGGAGAAATAAAAAAAATTATATTAAATATTCATAAGCTGTACCAGGGCTCTAACATTAGCTTGTGGGTTTACCATCACACCAGCAGAGACAAGGCTCTGCTCTGCTATGAAAGTCACCCTGCTGAAATGACACGATGTTTTATTCCTTCTATCTTCTTAACCTGATTCTGTCACATACCCAGAGCTTGCACATGCAGGGATATTGTCATTAAATCGCAGACAGGTCTTTTCAGCCATTTAAATGAGTTTGAATTCTCCACATGTACCTCACTTAACGGCTCTGTTTTCCTTTTCACACGTATTAAATTCAGTTAAAGCCACGAGTGATTCTCTTTCTTTTTTTTTAACCCACACCTCATCTCAGTTTGTGCATGCTCTAGTGATTTGAACTGATGGCAAATCCCACCTCGCTATGCAGGCTGAACACAAGAAGTATATGGTGGGATTGCATTCAAACTGAGAACAAGAGGAAAAAGTATAAAGTAACAGAGAGTGCCAATACTTGTGGTTAGCCTTCCTTGAAAATGTCTGCGAATAGAGCCGTGCTGCAAGTTCAGCTTAAAAAACAGATGTGAACCTCAGCTGGCACCAGAGTTTTCATCTCCTGTCAGGCAAGAGTGGAAAATTTAGCAGCGAAGGTACGGCCGACCAGCAGCGATGCTACTTATAAGCAGTGGTGTGGAGCAGCGCGAAGGCAGATGAAGTAAACAATGTAATGATAGAGTTTAGGAACAGCCACGTGGAGCGATGATGGTTCACACGTCTCTGCCCAGGAAGACCTCTGAAGAACTCCCCGCCAGAGAGGCAGAGAGTCAGCACCAAGAAATGGAGCTGGAGATTGTTATTATAGATAAACACTTCCCCGTACAATCTACTTTGCCCTGCAAGTGGGAAATTACAAGGATGTTGCTCAAAGTTGAGCTCAGAGGCGACTGATTTTATTTGGCTCCAAGGTGCCAGTTTCACCAGCTGCGCTCAGCAAATAATGCTGAGCGCAGCTGGTGACAGTCATTTTGAGAATATATAGAACACACTTATATATTTGAAGAGCGTGAGCAATTTTGATAATTCTCAGTTTGTTTAATTAAGCAAAGAGAGAGAGGATGGAGAAAGAAAGAAAACAAAAGAAAAGAAGAATGTGCTCAGATGTGAGGATTTGCTGTTTTTGTGTCTCATTACACTTTAAAGGGAGTATCTTTGAATTGGTTTGGACTGGTTTGAATGGTCGGGCTCTCAGACTTTGTGATTTTCGTTTTTAGTTCAGTTTCAGCAACTTCAGTAACCCCCCCTCCCTTCTCTTATATCTACATGCTTTATAAATAATTCAACACAGGAAAAAAAAAAAAAAGATCAATATCAATTTGGGAAGTATAAATTGAAAAAACAAAACGATTCTCAAAATACAAAAAAGTGCCATTATGTATATGTATATCTACAAAGAGGTAAGATGAAATGGGAAGACAATGATACATGTACTGTGTATGATTCAGATCATGCAGATCCTGCACTGTGTTAGTGTGAGCTGTAGCTGTTACTTACTGGGTTGATTTACTAAAAATGTATTTACAGTGTTTATACAATTAAACATTTAAATATTTATGTTTGCACAATCATTATGTACATATTTACAAGTTTAGATATATTTCCTTCGCATCTTTAAAAACAGTTGTAGTAATCTCCTGAATCCATCTTTGTAGTTTTCTTCTCTTATTTCTTCTCCTTCTTTTTTTGGGCACCTTAAACACCTCTCCCCCCAAAATATTGGTAATTTAGGGCATGACCAGAATTTGAGGGTACGGTTACCAGTGTTCGTACCACAGTTTCTCCAACATCTATTTGGAAAGTATTTGACAGATGAATAATGGAAATTGTAAGTTGCAGCCCTATATGCTTGATACGTCTTTTTCCTAATGACTGGAATATTTTAAAATAAAAATAAAAGTTTGCAAGGATCATGATTTTTTCTTTTTTTTTTCATAAATGTACTGTGCCACGTTTTAAACATCTTATATCAGCCTCTTTAGTACAAAACCCCCCTTTGTTTTGACATCTATACTAAAGTCTAACTATGGAGGAGATCGACTTGATTTGTCTCAGACCGCTGAAGCCTCATATTAGCTTCAGATAAGCACATTAGTTTGAGATATCTTAATGCAAAAAGACCTTTTTCAGTGCACATATGAGCACCTGAGTATTTTTCAGAGACTTGAAAAACTGTGAACGTCTCCTTTAATTAAATGTTGTGGATATATATGAAAGAATGACTTGGCAAGTTTTCCCGACCCCTGCATCAATAAAATGCCTAAAGCCGCCTCAGCCCACAGCGATCCCTCTGATCCTGTTACAATCAATGACCGGCATGTGGAGCGACAACTTGAATTACTTATGCAGATGAGGTGGACTGATGCGGTGAAAGTTCAGGTTCAAGGTCTTTCTCTGCGTGGCTCTGTCAGTGTCACTCTTTCCTATTTCTGACCCGCATGTCGAACAGTCACGCTTCACAGACTTGTCATTCACACGCACTGCGCAAGCGAATAAAGCTAATCCAGGCTGTGCGTTAATGTGACGGTCAAGTCGTGCACGCCGGGGGGTCAGCTGATGGCTGCTCCCAGACTTGAATCGGATTGTTCTGATTGTCAGTAAGAAACTAGAGGCACTAGATTGTTTAGTCGCAGGTTGCTGGACAGCACTTCTACCTCAGCTTTGTTTCTGCTCCTTTTATATTCAGAGTGGCTCCATAGTGTTCTCCCTCTTTATTTACTCTGGTGAATGCTGCAGGGGAGCACCACAACCAGCACTGACACATCTAACTGTATAATGCTTCGACTTGTGATGCGAGCAAACACAGGACGCCCCTGTGGGAAACAGTTTTTAAGCTGAATCCATTATTATCAGCTCACTAACTGCAGCCCCGGTGTTGAATCACTTCAGTGCTTGGCAGCCAAACGGCACATCACAGAAGGTCCAAATACTAAACCTCGGGTTCTGCTGTGCTGAATACATATTTGTGATGGCGGGAAAACGCTGGCAGATCTGCGGCGTGCGCCTTCCAATGGGATGCTGTTGTGCCAGAGCGAGCAAGGTTTTCCAAGTTATGTAGAACTGCACACACCAGCTGTAGTTTGTGGAAATAAGCACAAGATCTACGCTGACCTCCTTGAAGAAAATACCATGCCCCCGGTGTACGCATACCTTAGTTAATATGTATTATTGCTTTGCCCTGGGGTGCATTTTGCACAGTCCATTACTCAAGACTAGGCTAAGGTGGAATTACTCTCATTGTGTTACTTAATGTTGTGGATGAGCTGTGAGATTGATGGTATTTAATAAACAACACTACAAGATCATAAAAGTCTCGCATTTTTCTGCACTTTGCTCATCAGAGCTCTGATATCTTTGTCAGCACCCAACAGGCCCTCACATAGATTTTTTTTTTCTCATTAAACTATTCATCAGATTGGCCTCATCAAAGATTAAGAGTATCCTCACAGTTCATTACAACATGCCCTGCTTTTTATTTGATGAAGTAATTCATCCATAATGTATGTGTATATTGCAGTTTGCAGGATGCCTGCGAGACTGGAGAACAGCATCGGCTTTTCCAAAGGCTCAGACCCAAGAAGAGAGAATAAAGTTGGTGCATTTGTTTTGATTAAGTCGGCATTTCAGAGAGTTCCCTCTGCGATGAACTGTAGAGCAATTACTTTACACGGAGAAGATCAAAATCATCGCGGGAGCTAGGAAAGGTTTGATGGGAAAAGCATGATAAGGATTACATGAACATTAAATTGGCTGAGAAGAATTAGCTTTATCTCGGTGTTGGTGATGTGGAGGCTGTAGCAGTGGGGGGATGTTGACGCTGTGGAAAGCAAAGGTGCTTTATCAGAAGTGGCAGGCTGAATGAGGATCATCAGGCTACTCTCTGATTGAATTCCTTCTCATAGTCTGTTGTTGTTTCTGACTGACCGAGGGACACTTCCCTGAGTGAGTCAGCGTCCCTGGGATTGGTTGCCTCCACTCATCCAAGGGTGATGAGCGAGTCAGCCAATTTTATCTGCGAAAATGCCTCCTGGGAGTCCAGACAATGTCAGTTGATGCTTGAAATAAATCTCGGAGCATTGACAAATGTCAAAGCTAAACTGGAGGAAGCCCGGGCCAGGGAATTCAGCGAGGTAACAGAGGCTGCTAAGGGGACGCTGTGTCAGTTGAACTATGGTGTGTTAAGGCTGGGTAACTGGAGGGTTGTTGCCGTGGTGAAATGGCAGTTTGTGGCTCTGTGCAGCGTTGTTTGACCCCTGCAAAATTCAGGAAAACCAATCACAGTTCTATTGTCAAAATTATTGAAAAATGGAGTGAGATGCTGTTTGTTGATACAAATCTTTTATTCAAATTTTGCCAGTGTAGCATAAACATATATTTGTTTATGAGGCACAGGCCTTCTTCGAGTTGGGCGGCTCATGTTCGACTTCGGCACAGATGGCAGTGGGCAGAAGGATTGGTAATTGGAAGAGACAGCGTTGCACACGGAGCCATTTTGCAGGAAAAAAATGAGCTGAAAAGATCACTATCATGTGAAGGTTTAACCCAATGTATAGAAGAGCACAGTTTAAAAACACTGTAATTAGTGCCTCGGGCCACATGTGTCTGGGTGTACCAGCAAATGCCAGATTACACCCTATCCAAGTCCGTAATGAATGCCTGTGCGAACATGTGGGTGTGGATTAGGTCATTGTCTTACTCATACGCTCCCAAAATAGCCAAATATTGCTTACCATCCGAGCTGCAGTGTAATTTCTTCTCAAAACAAGGAAATGCTGTCTTTCCATCCTCGGTCTCAGTGTGGGAAATGCTGCTGAGGTGTCAGATAGACCCGTCTGTATCAATATTAGATAACACCTGTCCTAATTATGGCATAGATCTTTTCTCAGACTCAAGGTTGAAAGTCTCTTCAAGGTTTTCATCATCTACCCAATACATAACGCACCTATCAGACCTATCAGACCTATCAGTACAATAGAATAGAAGAGGATAGAATAAACTTTCTTATCTAGCTGAGGCAGGAAAATTATCTTTGCTCTCACCCAGAAAAATGAAAATATAAAGTTACATCACCATCACATTAACAGTAGACATCTCACCCACATCAAACATCCGATGAGCATAGAGAAACTTTACACTCTCACCGGGATAATGTTAAAACAAACTCACTGCACATACACAGTGAAGCCCAAACATCCAACCGCAAGAAAAGAAATAATGTCTAATTCTATTGCTGGAATTGATTTAGCCAGAAAGAATGTCACGAGAATGAGGACCAAGCCATTTAGCTGGAACGGTGGGAAAAAAAAGTTGTGCATTTAAATACAAGGGTCAAACAGGAATCAATGATGGGCCAGAGTGTGTTACAGTGAGGAATCCAGGAAGTGAGACTGGGGGGGGTTCACCTGTGGTTTCTGTAAAGGAGGTGGAAAACAAGTTTGGGTTGTGAGAGCTGAGCTAAACAAAGGAGCAAGGAGTTAAACACACCTATAGGTAGAATTAATCACCTTGTCCCTGAACCTAAGACAGACTGAAAGAAATGCAAATATGAAACAAAGATAATAATTTACGTCATTGATAAGATACAGTAAATGTAAATACTGTAGATTCCTGTATCAGGTCAGTCAGGTCAAAAATAAATGTGTTGATGATCAGCGAACATTGATGTTTCGAACACTTGATGTTTAGTTTGAGATGCTTATCCACCAGGTGGCCCCAGAGGGGAGTGTTACTGTGATGCAGATTCCTGTGGCAGCGACCTGTCAGTTTATTAGGTACACCTAACTAAAACTAATGCACTTAAACACAACAGCTCTGCAGTGAATCCGACCTTTATGCCACTTATAATTTTCAGTTTGTGTTGAAATAGTTTTAGAGAGATGTTGATTCAACTTTATGGTCACTTTGGAGGCTGCAGATCGTAGAGCTGTTCAACTGTATCATGTTATACTGACAGGTATTCATATCACTGAGGTTGAGCTAAATAACAGGAAGACCCCTCTGCATCATAATAATGCTTCATCAACAGCAACATGAACTAGGGTTCATTGCAGGACTTCTGATTGTATCTAGGTGTACCATCATGATGCACCTGTCGCACCCTGGATCTCTCCAGCATGAGTCAACAATGACATATTCTCCTCTAGTTGCTAAACACAATCTATTTAACAATCTAGTTTAGGTAAAAGAGAGTACAATGCATTCAAATATTCAAAACAAATTGAAATGTAAAAAAAAAAAATCTTTTGGCTAACGCTAACCAGTGTAGTAAAAGCTCTGAGCCTTTATCCAGGAAGAACTGGCTCTTGGTCTTGGACCGTTCAGCCTTTTTGCCGTTTACCACTGAATGGCTCCACAGGGCAGCCGGAGGGTAAATGCCTTGCTTTTGGGCAGCTCAGTCAAGGGCACCTCTGCTGTAGTTCTTCAGAGGAGGGAGAGCATTACTCATTCCCCACTTTCCTGACCAGGCTGGAGATCTAAAGTGGCAACTCTCTGTTCTCAAGCTACCACAGCCTCCAACCTATAAACTCACCAGTAAGTGGCTGTAATATAACAGTAATCTAAATAGATGGGGACTACTCATTCATTATTTCTTAACATCATGGTCAAGTTAGCTTGGTGAGTGGATTAAAATGCTCCGCAGCATTCAAGGTGTCCCTTTAAAATCCCTTGCATACTGATGCAGAGTGTATTTTTAGTGTTTTGGATACTTAAAGCGTGGCAGGGAATTAAGGATTTTTCTGGCCTTCTTTTGCCCTAGAAATGAATATGAACAGTTTTTCTTTTTCTTTTTTTATAACGTTGGTTTCTGAGCAATACAAAGCTGGGGACTGTGTTGTATGAGACATATCACTGTATCTAAGAATAAGGTCAAGGAGGAGAGAAGAAATCATGCATCTTGATCCTCAGTGAGTCACTAAAACCGTAACTTGTAACAGAAATTAATAAATTGAGCCAGTAATCCCACTGTGAGTGAAATTGCATTCATAATTTAAAATATATCCTGCGTGTGGGAGTGCAGTTTCAGAGTTACAGTTGGATGTGTGTGGGTGGGAAATATATTGTACTGGCTTTTTTAGGGCCTGTTGGAGAGAATAGCTGAGGAAAAAAAGGAGTAGGAGCAAAGGGGAAAGTGCAGAAGAAAATAAAATGAAGGTGAGTGTGTTTCTGCATCCCAAGTGATAGTTTTTTTTGGGAGAAAGGTCAGTGCATTTTAAAAGGGATCATCTAACAATGCTGTGAGCCAGTGAAACTGAAGATACGAGAGTCCGAGATGAAGAAAAGGCAAAGAAACAACCAGGAGATAAGGAGGTTTGTCACTGCTCTCAATTCTGCACCAGATTACATTTTTTGTCTCGGGCCATGCTGACAACAAAACAATCCGCAACCTCTGTTGTAGCTAAATATGTGACTGCAAAAAAAAGTAATAGTAATAATGATTTATACATTTAACTTGCTCACTTGAAATCAATCCTTTTAATAGCACAAAAGCCATTCTTTGTAATCAAGCTTTATTGCACTGATAATTGTTTTGTACTAATGTCTCTAATGAGCACCCATTAAAAAAAACAAAGCTGCCCCGTACAATACCTGCTGCCCACCACAGTTAATGGCAGGGGGCCCTGCTGAATATGAATGAGGATTTGTTCTGTAGATGTATAGAGGCGGCTGGTTGGGTTAATTAGTGGGAACGTGGTTTCCTGTGGCGCTGAGAACCTGTGGAGCCCTCTTCTAGTCCTGGTGGGACATAATGAATGGTGCAGGCTGTGCTGTGTGCTCCGGGAGTCGGCAGCATTTTTGTTCTGGTGCCAGATAAGTTTTAGAGCCTATAGATGATGTTTGCCAAGTCCAGGTCTCTTGTGTGAAGGCTCTTTATCATGAGTTCAAGTGGAAATGCAGTATAGGGTTGATTTTGTCATCAGCACTTGTGGCTTTGACTGTTCTGAGGTCAATTTCTGTGCCCACTTATTCATAATCAGGGCGGCTGGAGTATGCAAGGACAGGCAAGAAGACATTTTGAGCATATTAGTGGCCAATTACAGAGTTATTACACATAAAACTAATTCAGTCTGAGTGCGCTAAAACTGGAACTCACTTCTCCTTCATTTATACTGATGACAAGTTCAAGACTCCTTTGCTTCCTTTCCCACATTGCCCCCCCCCCCCCCCCCCCCCCCACTCCCAATCTGACTGAATTTGAACTACAAATATCAAAAATTACCAATGCCCAGCCATTTTAGACAAGAGGGTGAGAATTAACTGCCATCCAGGCGGTGTTAACTGTTCATATAATAGATGCACTGGTATAACTATTTGTCCCCACCCTGCACGCATGCAGCTGATGTTTGGTGCCTGCTGGGCAGATACCGAAACTTCAATTCTCAGTATTTGCTGATACCTAAATTTAAGATCTGTATATCTCACTGTGATTGGGGTAATTTTTATTTAGGCCAACACAAAGCCAGGACTTGCTGTCTCACTAAAAACTGAGTTGATGTGACTGATGCAACTGATTGTAAAAACACTGAATTCTAAATTGACAGTGATGAAGAAACTGAATCAGTCGTATCACAGCCGATATCTGATCCCTCATTAACTTGCCAGTACTGATTCAGCGTATCAGGCTGGTGTATCCCTAGTTAATAATCTGCTTGTATTATAGAGAAATAATACAAGCAGCAGAACATATAGATGCTCCATAACTGCAATGAGTGCAAGGACATCAACAGAAGCAGCTTGCTTTCAGCCCTGCCCATAGTATTTCCAGTTCCACTTGCATTTTGCCACAGGGAAATTTCATCTTGCCAGTTTTGGTCTGACCACACCGTCACATGCCTTCATCACCCCTGTGGAGGTTTAAGATGGTGAACCTCCAGAGAGCCTTGAGGAAATGCACAGAAGTAAAAAATTTAAACTCCTTAACCAAAAAAAAAAAAGGAGTGATATATACTTCTCCCAGGCCTCACTGTACCCTTAGGTCTCCCCTGTTGTGTAACCTTCCACTGGCCCCACAGTGTTCGGAGGAAATAGTCTTGGTTAAGTGGTCTGCCAGATAGCGTAGCTGCCATGTGCCAAATGAAAAGCTGGAAAGATATACATCAAGCGCTGAATAAAGCAATAAGGCCCAGCGGAATGTGAAACAATGGCTCCTTCCAGGTGGTGGTGTGCTGTGAGAGGAGTGGGGGGAATTGAATGAGACAGAAAGCTCGTCTGGCGGCCTGGCTGTTAGCATTGGACTTGGCAGCTCTCTGCCTGGGACATGCTGACAGGCAGGCACTGCTGTCACAGCACATAAGTGCCTCCTTGCACAACCCCGGGCCCTGTAGTGCAGGTCGGCTGTCCTGCGTTCAGCTCACAGGGCCAGTCCCACACTCAAGCCACGGATCGTAGTGTGAATCAGGGGCATGTGTCATAGCCTTAGTTTATATGGTTGAAAGACTCTGTAAGGTGAGAAAGAGGCCACTGGTGACATCCTAGAAATGTGCAATGCACAGTGGTAATTATGTTCCTCATTAGCGAGGTAACTTCTGTGATTAATTGAGCCTGAGGTAGAGTATTTATACAAGCAGAGGCATAAAAATAAGAGTTAATCACTAAAAACAACTCAAGTACACAGATTCAAGTACAGTTATTTTTTATACATGCTTCGCAAATCGATGATCCTTTACATGCATCATTCATTGACAGTTTTTTTTTTTGTTATCAGATATACAGCCAATCAGTAAAGCATAACATCAACATCAAGTACCCTATCCATAGACCTTAGAGAGAGACATTAATAATGGAAAAGAAAGGGGTTGGATGTTGGATTGGACGCAGCCGCTGAGAGCCACATATTTACATTTTCCTCTTTAGCGCCGTAACATCAAGAAAGGTCAGTCCCCACTGTCTCACAGTCAAAATGTGTTGGGGCTTCCAGCGTGTTGCAATCATGCTCTTAGCAGCTGTTAAGCCTGAAAGCACTATACATTTCTGATATTTAGGGATCTTAAGTGAAGAGATGTCGCTCAGTAACTAAAACATGGTCACAGCTACTGTCTCTGATGTAAGTGCCGTCAGCTAAGAGGCTACACTTTGCCAAAATTGAGCAACAGGTGGACACTCCCATGTCATGTGAAGAAATGTGCCATGAGTCTTTAATGTGCACAAGGTGCAGAAGTCATCATTAATAATTTTCAAGAGACACATCTTTCGGGGGGGGGGGGGGGGGGGGGGGGGTGTCAGGTACGTCCTGAATTTACTGACGGTTTCTAAACAAAGATGTACGACTGTGGCTCAGGAGGTCGTTCATTAATCGGAAGGTCGGTGGTTTGATATCCTGCTCCTTCAGTCTGCATTTCGAAGTGTCCTTGTGCAAGATACTGGATCCCAAATTGCCCCTGGTGTATCATCGGTATGTGAATGTGCGTACATGGTAGAGAAAGAGCTGTATGTGTAGAAAAAAGCGCTGTATGAACGTGTGTGTGAATGGATGAAAGCGCTTTGACTGGTCGATAAGACTAGAAGAGCCTTGAATAGGTGCTTTCCATTTACCATTTAAAATGACTCATTACTTTCATATTGTTTTATAATGAGTGTGTCTCACAGACTGGCTCGATTATTTAGTTATTTATAGGTATATTTATTTTTATTTTTATTTTACAATTTTTAAGTTTTTAATTTGTATATCATTTTAATTTTCACTGTTGTTTTAACTGTCAACTTGGTATTTTTATAGAATAAATGCTATTTACAGAGAGTGATGCAGGAATTACCCCCTCCATGCTAAAATCCTAAATGCTAAAATGTGTTGAGGTGACTTCCATAGAAACAGACTAGATTTGAAAATGCATTAAAATGATCTGTAACCTGCCGTACAGTAGCATACAGTATAATTGATAGGTAATATGTGCTACTGTATGCATCCAGACTGGTGCTTTGTCCTTCTGTGTGTGTGTGTGTGTGTGTGTGTGTCTGGCAGTCAGTTCCCAGGCAGCAATATCTGTGTTTGTTCAGATTACCTTACCGTGACCTTTGCTGTTGAAGCTGGATGTTTGCATAGCCCAGCCCGGTTGTTTTGACTAGCACAGTGTAAGCAACAGCTTTCTCAGCTTGTTTATCTCGTGAAAGTATCTGAAGACTTTTGTTTTTTAAATTAATTCCATGACATTTAAAAAAAATTGTTGTTATTCAGCTATTTCAACTCATGGCTGCCTGCTACAGAGCACAAGGACATTTTTAACATGTCTTTTCTTGGTTTAGTGGAAGTAAACCATTTGACAAGTGCATATTGGCAGTATGAAAACAAGAAAAATATTATATAAAAAGAAAAGGAAAAAAAATATTTTCCCATGGTTTTGAAGGCTCTTCAGCAATATTATAAATCTGCTTTAATGCTGTAAATCCTTCTCCTTGTGTTTGCTGAATTTCTCATCGATCTTTCTTGGCATGTATAGGAAATCAAAGTCACCTAGAAGTGGGAACTCATCTGATTTCCTGCGATAAATTTGTCTTTGTACGCCTCCAAATGCCTTCATTTCGTTGCTTGCGGGTGCATGTTAAGTGTATTGACTCATGGTTTGGGCTTTGACCTGGTGAAGGAAGACAAAGCACCCTGGCCTCATCTTCTGGCCTCGTCTCCTGGCCTTCAGGCACACTTGCATATCTCAGACACATTTTCTAACGATCTGTCGGGCTAAATGTCTTTCAGCTGGAGAAAATACAGTATCAATTGGATGTGACTCTATAGAGTGAGAGGAGAAAGCAGATGGGAAGAGGGAAGATGAAAAGAGACTCAAAGAAAGATGAACTGAGATAATCCTTTTGAGATGATACAGTTAGAACAGACCTGGTTTGTATTTGTGGCTGGATTGCTTTTTCATGGGAATGAGGAAAGTGTCATTTCAGTACAATACATTCATTCTGCTTTATATACCTGAAATCTGAAATCTTTTCTTTGTCTTTGTTCTCCCCTGCAGATGTGCTGTGGACTGCCGATGATTCCTCCACCTCCTCCAGTTCAAATTCAATGGCAGACAAAGACTGCACTTCCCACTGCTCTTGTTACCCCTGAGCTCACTGAGACAGATCTGGTCCACACCTAAACAACTGTCTGCTATATTCGCTTCCGTCTCTGCTCATTTCCGATTCTTCAGTCCATCACCATGGCTTGTTTTCTGGCATCAGCCTTTCTTCTGGTTCTCCAGACATATGCTGCCCCACCTGAGTTTGTCCAACCAGGATTTGACATCACACTGGACCCCATGGATCTTGATTCTGGACTACCATCTAATGTCTCTGGAGACGTGCCCTCATCTCCTCCCCCAGGAACTAGTAAAAGAGCTCCACATAGTATCATTATTGGGGTACGCAAAGGGGGCACAAGAGCACTGTTGGAGATGCTAGACATACATCCTGAGGTTGCTGCTGCTGCCACCGAGGTGCACTTCTTTGACTGGGACGAGAACTATGCCAAGGGCTTTGAGTGGTACCGTGAGTTGATGCCCTACTCTTATCCACACCAGATCACAGTGGAGAAAACTCCTGGCTACTTCACGTCAGCCCTCGCACCAGAACGCATCTGTGCCATGAACTCTTCCATAAAGCTGCTATTGATCCTGCGAGACCCGGCAGAGCGGGTCATCTCTGACTACACCCAGGTGTACTTCAACCGGCTGGAGAACCACAAGCCGGTGCAAGCCATTGAGAACCTGCTAGTGCGCAACGGAGCCCTAAATATCCGGTACAAGGCCATTCAGAGGAGCCTCTATGACATCCACATGCGCAACTGGCTGCGTCACTTCCCCCTGGAACAAATACACATCGTAGATGGGGACGCTCTGATCCACGACCCCCTGCCAGAGCTTCAGAAGGTGGAGCGCTTCCTTAACTTGCCCCCCAGGATAGTGTCCTCCAACTTCTACTTCAACCAGACCAAGGGCTTTTACTGCATCCGAAGTGACGGTCGAGAGCGATGTCTGCATGAGTCTAAGGGACGTCCTCACCCAGCCGTCAACAGCACCGTCCTCCAACAGCTCCGCTCCTACCTACAGGAACACAACCGAACCTTCTTCAGGCTGGTGAAGCGCACCTTCGACTGGCAATAAGAAACCCTGATTACAAATCGGACTCAAAGGAGCCGCCACCTTGTCTGTGATGAGGACAAAAGGGGAGCATAAAGCACTTTACAGAACTGACACTCAGCGCCCCTTTGAATAGCCTCTTTATAACTACTGTTGTGATCTCTGGTGTCCACAGGGCAGTTATATTTACACGATAAGGCAAAAAAAAATATGAGAAACTGTAACTAGAGGTGTAAAATTAAATGGAAGAATCTCCAAGCTTAATAAATCATTTTCTCTGTGCTGGAAGCGTTTAAGTGATCAAATTGCAGCGAAAACAAGTTTATGAAACCGATGAACTTTTTTTCCTCTCTCTTGTTTGATATTCTTGGTCTTGATAATAAATTGTTCTGCTTTCAAATGTAACACAAAAACTGGCATGTTTCTGTCTCTTTCCATTTTGTTTTGGCCATCAAAAACCCCCGAGTCCTCTAACCTGTATTATTTAGGGAGCATACTAAGGTAGGCAGAGGCATTAGAATAAGCCTTTGATTTGCTGTGGTGGAAGTTAGACATTAATGCAAGGAAATGGGTACCCTGGAGCAGCGCTTTAATAGTACAGGAATCACTAATGGCTTTGGACATCGAAGGTAGCCTGCGCCTGAAGCTAAATCAGTCAAAGCTCCGTAGTCAGCAAGCTCAAATCCACAGAGCTTCTGCTGCATTTTGCCAACAATTTGCTCAGGTGTTAAATGTAGTCATTAAAGTATATGCCTAACAGTGCTGTAAATCATTCACAAATGAAACTGTATCTTTGTAGATGTTTTTTTTTTTTCTTCTACACATTATCGCTTTTCTGAATCATACTGAGCACTCAGTTTTCCCAGAAACATCTTGTCGTCCTGTACACAACAGATAGTCATGGGTCATGTTTCTTTCATTGATTAGGCTTTAAACAGCAGCCAGAGCTACAGCTCCGCTGGGAACCGATATTCATGTGATCTCCCATCTCTGTCTGCTGGAATAAGCACTATAACTCTCCTGAGGCAAGTAGTCATTGATGCTACATTGGATCCATATCCAGAACAGAACATGGGGTGGGGTGGGGGGTGGGGGGGGGTAATATAACTGTGGGCCATAAAGAAATATGCTGAATATTTATATGGATAGTGCAGTTCACGGGGGATCTGGAGTTTTAAATCATGATTAGTCTGGAAATTTATGTGATTTTCATGTGTGTACACAAGCTCTGTTTGATGACTGAATGAAATCACCCATAGCTCATCTTGCTCGGGGACTGTTCTCCCGTCCGTTCACCAGGGGGCACTTGGAACCCAGAGTAGCTCATGGGGGAACGGTGTGAGTAAATGTGTCTAGACGTGCTCTTTCTAGGATCCCCCCTCTGTCGGTGCACACACAGGTGAAGGGCCCATGACAGTTACCTCGTGACCCTGGCCGACGCCTGTCTGCTCTGGTATGTATCACCCAGCCGCTCATCTGGAAGAGAACGAACTGTCCTAGGGCACAAATAGCCTCGCTCCACCACCACCACAACACACACACATTACCAATCATTCCCAAGGTGTTACACTGGCGCAGCACAGTGTTTTCATTAAGCAGGTGGGCAGGAAGGACAAAAGGGCATGTTTTGCTTACAATATGAGGGTACACACTGAACAAATTCCCATTTACAGCCTGTATTTATTTGAGGCAAAGTTGACTGACTATGCTTGCTGTTTGCAGAAACACTGGGAGCTGCACAGTGCATCTGTAGCTGTCTAATGTTGGAAACTGAGGAGCTGCAGTCGAGCAATGGGTTGTTTAAGGATAAGGATATTTTTATCAGCAAATCCCCTGAAGTTCATATCATCACAACAAATGCAATGATAGGATCTTTTATGGCTTCTGTAGGCAGAGGCTTTTATACATTACGTCAAGCTGTGACTACTCTGGATTTTTTTTTTAGTAGGATAATTCAGTGTTGGTTTTAGTTTGTTTATGAGATTTGGTGATGATAATAAAAGGATAAAACGATCCCATGCCAAATGTATCCATGTGTTATTTTTACTTTTTATAGATCGAGGCCACTGTGGAAATTCTGGTCTTTATTGCGTTATTCCCAAACAAGAGTCAGTCATGCTAGCTGCTCTTTGAGGCTGTACGGCCACTGCAGCTAGCATGGCTAAAAGCAAGCTGTAATGTAAACTACATTAATCTGAAGCCAGCGTTATCTTTATAATCTTTTTGCTTAAGAGCATGTTTTGACAGGGGATTCAATGGAGCAACCATCTGGTTACAAAGTCTGCCATTTAAATCTGAGGTGAAAAACCAGCTGAAGTACAGCCCTGTTATTAAAATCTCCACTGTGTTGTGCGTGAAGTAGTGCTGTGCTTAAAGGGCTATTTTGAGCACAACTTTTTTCGCGCGTTCTGAAAAAGCACATGTAGCTTTGGGCCTGACATACTTTAATGCAAGGAAAGTCATTTGAAAACCCTTGACACTAACAAGTTGCTTTAACTAATGGCTACTATTGAGTGAGTCACTTATCACTACATGTCTTTGATAACTGCCAACCTCAGGCGTAATTAAAGGTTTGAGAGGGTGGTCTGAAGTAATCTGCTGTAGATGTTTTGGCTGGTCTTGTCATCCTAGAAGCCTCTAATGATCTGTCTGGGATTGTGATTGATGAAGCACTTAGCATCGAATCAAAGCACAAGGAACGCTCGCTGCTTGCTAAGCTGTTTGCAAACTAACAGCCACTGTATTTGCATGATACAAGTCTATTACAGAGGTGTCCTTGATGTGAATTAACGACCTCTGTGTCAACATTAGAAGCAGAACCAAGTGCACATTAGGAGTTGACTGACATGGCTCAGCAGGTATACATTAGCTATAAACAGCACAGGTCAGTGAATCGTGCTACATTCAATAAGATGCAGATTGCAGTGTCTTCATTTTTTTTTTTTTTAATTCATGAACATTGCAGCATCTGCAGTGTCTCAACAAGTAATTCATTACACACTGAATGGTTGACTGTTTTATAGGATTTCAAGAGTAAGCTCATTGCCAGCTGAGCGAGTGCCTTTGTGTTTATTTCTCTATTAAATACCCAGATATTCCACATAGCCGTGCACACAGGTGTGACCATCTGGAGGATGCATCTGAGCTCTCATCACTATGAAGCTATTTCTAAAAACAGTCCTTTGCAGAATAAAAAAAAAAAAAAAGACTTTCATTCAGTTCTTCCAGCCATCAGCCAGCAGCAGTGGGGTGTTTTTAGTTCTATATTCACAGCTCAAATGCAAGAAGCCTGGGGGGAGTGATGCATACTATATAGCCAACAATGCCGTACACAAAACCAACCCACTGAAGCCTTTTACAGCTTGCTTGATCAGAAAAAGAACAATGAACATAAATCTAATGAGATCAGGGACCCAGAAACTGACATGTTTCCCAAAATACATGTTGGATTATCACAAACACAAAAGGCTCAGGAACATAAGAAGTGTGGAGATAAATGTGTTTTCCGCACATATTTTAAAGGCTCCTTGTGTTTTTTTTTTTTTCCCTTTGTGATTACTTATTCATTTGTTTGTTGATTTATTTTTCATTGCTTCAGGTGCAGAGGGCATGTGTTTGATGTGCTCCCATGGCAGTCTTTACTAAAGGGGAAGGAAGGCTGCTGCTGCATTCAGGTCAAAGGGAGGAGAAATAAACATGTCTGCTTATTTGTGGCTGCATTATAAAAGCCTCTGATTAATCCTTTGAGGCAAGGGAAAGAAAAAGGATACAAAAAAAAACCTGAGGTGATCAAGGCTTCAAATGCAGAGCTCGTTGTAAAAAAAATTGTGTAGGCATGTGTGAGTGGTGGCAAAACGGAGCACAAGTTCTACATGCTGATGCTCTGCGCAGCGCTCTGATAGTTGACCTCTCGCTGTTCAGCAGGAGACAGGATGTCAATAGAGAGTCAGTGGTGAAGAGTTTCAGTGCTCCTCTTAGAAAAATACCTTT
Source organism: Seriola aureovittata (assembly GCF_021018895.1). NCBI lineage: Eukaryota > Metazoa > Chordata > Actinopteri > Carangiformes > Carangidae > Seriola > Seriola aureovittata. The sequence goes on from NC_079377.1 coordinate 5,262,826, forward strand.
TACAACCGGTTTATTCACTTTAACAGTCTCAGTGCACGCAAACACACATCATGCAGACACTTACCTGGACAGGACTAAAGATCTTAGCAGACATGGGATGATGACAAACATATAAATTATTGTTATGTCTGACATTTCTCAAATTTTTTCCATTTTACTTGTCAATATGGGAAATACTGCTTTTACTTCTTCAGGCTTTAAAAACTGAAATTGCTCTCAATTCAATCGCTCAACTCATACACATACGCAAACCCTGGTGGAAGGTCAGTGGATCCTGCTTTGGTAAAGAACTGTGAAGTGGATGGAGCTATATTTGGGTGCCCTGGTTCCAAAAATTGAACTCTCTTGGATTTTGTTCATAGACAAGTTCATAAACTCTGGGGTTAAATGATCTTTACAAGAGGTTAACAGCTGTGGAAAATATCTGGTTATTTGATAAAAAGCTGAGGGTACAAGACTGTGCATATGAAAAAAATAAGTTAACTACGACTCCCAAGGTAAGAAACAGCCATCATCCAGCTTAAGATTCTGTTACATGCATCACTAATGGCAGATGGAAGCTAAAGATTAAAACACAATCTGCATCTTAAATCAGTTGACTTTTATATTATGAATCGATTCAGGATGAAACCAATAAATGTGTTCTGCAGTTTTTGTATCAACAAAGTGAAACAACAACACACTTTGAATTCACTACCACCACCAGTTGTGGCTGGGGTAATGAATTGTGAGGAGGTAGAGTGGGTTGTCTACTAATTGGACAGTTGGTGGTTCTTTATTTTAGGGTACACTAAATAACAAGCCATACTTTGTATCAAATTAAATAAGAAGTAGGAATAAATAGTAGGACTGCCACTCAAAACATCAAGCCAATAGGACGTGTACATTGTCGCAACTGGTTGCTAATGTTTATCTGATCTTTTGCCAGGAGTGTAACATAAACGGCTCCATTTTTGCTTAAATCTCATTGATCACTTGATCAATTTCGTGTCAACATGAACTGGTGAGCCAAGTTTGCCGAATGGAAAACTGTTGGCATTTCTGCTAACAGCAAGCATGCAAACACTAACTGACTTGCGGCTCTGGGAAGATAGCACAACGCTAACCGCTACCTTTACTTACCAAAGCTATTTGAACCGTAAAAACGAACAAGAGATTTCACTTCACCTCTAAGAAAGTCTAACAAATGTCTCAGTGGGAAATAAAGACGTCTTGGCAGTTTCTAGTGTTTGTGACATATGGGAGTAAAAACAATCACTCCCTACAGCCTCCACGGGACTCTGGACTACCTCCAGGCTACGAAGGGGAACGAGCGCCCAGATGTGACCTGATGTGTGTTTGACTTTAGTTTATGGTACGATTTTCCTCTAATGAGCAAAAAATGAGTCGGTAAGAAAGTGAAACTATGCTAAATGAAGGCCAAATAATATTTTCCCAATATAATTTAGGGTCACATTTGTCTAATTAAAACCTGTGTTGTTTAATGAAACATCATAGGTCCATCAAATTTGGTGTCTATTACTATATAATTTATAGAAAAGCGTCTAACTGTGGTATACTTCAAATCTGACATGACATTGTATTTGATTTTTAATTAGACTGCGATCTTATAAAATGGTGTCTAGTAGTGTTATTAGGATCTCTTATTTGGTTTTCTAATTAGAGTATAATTTGGTGTAATAGTGTCTAAGTATTGTTTACTTTGGATCTAATACGGAATATACGGTTTCTAATCACAGCATAATTTAGGTGTGCGATGCCTAATGAGGGTAGAACTGTGTTTGTTTACTGTCTAATAAAAAACATATTATTTCTATTTTTTTCTAATTAGATACAAAGTACGGCTTGTTATGCTATAAATAAAGTGTGACCGATGTTTCTGTGTCAAGTAAGCATATCATTAAAAGAATCATTTGAAATGGGAACAGAGAATGGGGAAAAGCAGTACAGGAACCAGCTAGCCCTCCCACTTTGCATTTACAGAGAGGTTCACACAGCCAGAGAGGTTGGGAGCCACTGCTAAATATATTACCACACACATAGAGGTGTAAACAAACTCCACCAGCATTATGTTTGTGGTGGTTTCTAGTTAAAACCTAACAAGACATGCATCTTCTTTTTTAGTGTCACTTCACATTCAGCACTCTGTTTCTCCATATGTCTGCGTGCTGATACAGCGTATAGACTTTGTGTCTGTTCTTGAGGCTCCAGTCACTTCTCTCCCTCAGCCTCTTTTATCCCTCAATCCTCCCCAGCAGCTCTTGTCTATTCAAATCAAGGGCTGGCGGAACAGTGCCAGAAGGCATTTCACTCTGGAATATGAAATCTACTCTCCTTTGGGTGTACAGTAGAGCCCTGAGTCCCTGCTCTGATTCCTCCACAGCCAAACAACAACAACAGTCTGAATGCACAGCCGTGACAGAAAGCATTGCATTTCACTGCTGGCTTATAGCAGCCCGGGCTCACAGGAACCAAGTGTCACACAATTGCTTTTTCCAGGCGCAGCAGAAAGGGGCAAGAGGGACCAGACAAAGGCAAGAAGGTCTGAGCTCCCTTGAAGTCTGTCAGTCTTTTTGCTGTGCTTTCTCCTGGGATCCCAGCGTTGGATGCTTAGCACTTCATCTTCTTTTTCTGTACTTTTTTTTTTTTTTTTTTTCACGGTTGCTTGGCTGCAGCACTTCAGGGGTGAAGGTGACATTTTGACTCTGCTAATTTTTCATTGTCATCCCTCATCACTGTCTGGATTTCATTGTTTTAAGCTCTCTGGGAGCCCACTCAAAGGGTGGATGAGGTTCTTATTTTTAGAACATTAATCTACGTTATACAAATTAAGTATGCTTCACAAGTGGCTCAGGCACCTTCCTATTGCTAATTCATTTCAAAGCACCCCCTGTGTGTTGCTCTATTTGCAGGCGAGTACAGAGATGTGAAGATAAAGTGTGTTCAAAGGGATAGCACAGACATCAGAGGAAACGATAACATCACTTCAGTCCCCCTGAAGTCCTCTGCAAAGTGAACAACCTGCCCCTTGGGCTGGTTGCTAATCTTCCAGCCTTGTGGCAGCTCGAACAGGTAAATAAGCCAAACGGAAAGAGAGGAAGGCAAAGGGGAAATAAACGACCTCTCTTCGAAATGATTGCCAAAATTATGTTTTTATTTTCAACACTGGCATTTCATTCAAACTTTTAAAAAAAATATGACTCGTGTATTTAGCACATGAACACTTTGTTAGACAGTGTGGGTGCGGAGTAGTCAGAAAGTTTTACACTGATGTGAATGTTTCCACTTCTGTGTTGTAGTGTTGTATGAGGAGAAAGGATGAATATAACAAGTCCCTAAAATGACTTGCACATTTAGTATTATAAAAGCTCACAATTATTTTAATTTAGTACACTGAACCACTTAATGAAACCTGCATGAGGCAAGATACTTACCCCTGTCTTATCAGACTGCTGCACAAAGTGGAACTGCAGCGGAGAGGAGGCTGGCTGGTGTGCGTTTATGGTTTTTGGCTAAATTAAATTCTGGTGTCAGGTGTGGTGACTGACTTGTGTTAAATCTCGTCTGCCTGCTGGAAAAGAAGTACTAAAACTTCACAGTGAAATTCAAACGGTCTCCTAAACAACAGTGAGTGAGAGATCCATCTGCACAGAGCTGCACTCAACGGTGTTGGACCTTCTGCCTCTCACGGCCTCTGGTATCGTAAAGTGTCTCCGACCAGCCAGGTGCATTTTACTGATGTTACACTGCAGGACTTTGAGAGTGCTGAAGTTCAGACAGTTTTCATATTTTTGCCTGTTGATACCATTTGGAGTCGTGTATGTGTAAAGTTGCAGATTCTAACTTCACAATATTGCAAATGGAGCAGTTTTTAGCATTGTGTATCAGTTTAATGCAAGACGATCTAATGTTAAAATGAATTTATACCTGATTAAATGTTGTGTTACTCAGTATAATACATTCAGAGCTTTTGCTGCTACAGCCTTACTTGCTCTGGTATGACCAGTACAGACTGTTCTCCTGTACAAAACAAGTCTGTAGGTCGTTCGTACGGCAAGTTATTTTGACCCATAGTTACATTTTGTTGATAGGCGACATCTAGTGGATTGATGAGTCAACAAAACACAGGAATATGACACAGGAGAGCGGTGTTTGATTCCCATGGGAAAGTAGCAGTTTATGTTGCTTCTATTATCCATGACCGTTCGACGTTGTTATTATTGTAACCATGACGAACAAGGTCCGGTACGCCTGCCACCATTGGGGCGCCATTTCAGGAGACACTCCTATGGCTCGCATCAGAGGGTATAAAGAAAGGGAATAAAGAAAAAATAACTTGATTTTAGAAAAATAGTTTAAAAAAGTTTGACCATGAGAAAGATAAAAAATAAAATCTAAATTCAAGGTCCATCTACCAATTTTTTTCCCCATAGCTTTCACTCACATCTCATGGGCCTCCTTTAGAAAGATGTGAGTTCAGTTGTCAGGGAGATATGCAGCTCAGGTGTTATCACTATTGTCAATCCACACTTTGGACCTTGAGTTAAAACTGTTTTGGTCAAATTATTGTTCCAAGGCCAAATATTAACTTGAAGACTCAAACTGAAAAAAAAAGCTGATTTATCAGAAGACTTATCGGAAGTTAAAATAAACTTGCTGGACGATTTTTTTTCATTTTTAATGAAAAAAAACCCCTCAGTATTTCAAAACAGATAAAATGACTTGACAAAAGGGAGATTTTTGCTCTGCAGTCATTAATAATGGTAATTTACAACCCACTTGTTTTCCCACCATGATCATTTACAAGATAATTATGCTGGGTGTTTAGCTAAATCACCATCAACTTAAAAGTAATGTGAGATATATGCATGTGAAATGTTGTAGTATTTTCTGTTGCCCACGTGATTTGGGGAAGTAGTGATTGAATCTGCTCCCATTTACACTTACTGTTCTAACCACTTGTGTTTGGTAGATTACCGTTCCAAATGACTCTCCTGGTGCAGGGCCCCAACAGGACTTTATGACAATGGCTTGAAATAATTTCCTCCAAATCCGCCCAAGAGGGTGTTTTCATCTGAGTCAGAATACATTATTTAGTTTGACCTCCCCTGACAGAAACTGAGGGGTTGGTATTATCATGCATATAAACATGTTGTTCATTTATGCTCCTCTGCACATAGCTCATTGATTCAGAAATTTGGAGCGTTTTGCACACACATACACACACAGTTTTAATGAGTTTCGCCCCTCAGCCAATAAGAGTAGTGTATTTGTGTGTGAGTGGTGGTCGGGAATGAAGGGCTGTAGCTGGTCAACTTGAACACAGCCTTGTTAAAAAGTCAATTAAAGAGAAACAAAGAAGGAAAGGGGGGAAAGAATTGTTTCTCCTCGCAGCTGTTTTTACTTGCAAGGCAGCGAGCAGCCTCGGCGAATGAGTGCATGGATTACTTGTAGGCAAAGCCTGGCTCTCTGAAGAGAAAGAAGAGAGTCCAAGATTATGAGGTTTTTTTTTTTTTTTTGGTGGAATTTGACATCAAACCCAGTTGTCACAATTTACAATTTCACACTTGCTCACCATTCTTCTCCAGTCCTCACGAGAAAAGAGTTTTTAAGTATCTAAACTAAATTGTGGCAGGTTTTTACACTGTATGGAGATAATCTAAGCGAACATACGCTTCAGGTCATGAGGCTGTGTGTGCTGCACTTTAAATCCAATTAACCTGGGGCATCCACGGGCACATTCAGGGGCAGGGCCTATAGCAGAAAGGGCAACTTGGACAGGGCAAATGAACAGGTTATAAATCTGTATCTCCAATCTACAAGTGAAGTGTGAGAGAAGAAAAGTATAACCTTGCAAACATATATTTCTAACAGTGCAGCAATATTTTTTATATGCGAATAAGTTGGACTGGACAGCCACTTCTTTTTCCCCCAAAAAAATCTATATGTGTATATATATATATATATATATATATATATATACCGTATATATATATAAATAAAATGTCCCATGTTCCTCTGCCAGCTGTCCACTGCCTGTTCTTTCATCTTCCGTCCTCTCAGACTTCAGCACTGACATGTGGGTAGAGCAGAAAAAGAAGCAGCTAACAGTCAGGCTCAGCTGTAATTGCTGGCCTGTGGATATGTACAGGGAGCCTTTTCCTCTTTATGGGCATAGAGGGCACTGGCAAGACACTTTTGTTTATCACACCACTGCTCAGCGCCCTGTCCTCAATGAGAGCCTCTAACTTATTCTGCTTTGATGTTTGATTAGATGGGACAGACTGAGGCTTCTGATCTAATGCTGACCCAATTTTAATTTAGCAGACCGTAAACAATTGCCGGTCAAGATGCAGTCGAACTTTTAAAGCCAAGTTTATTTCTTGAGCTGAACTTTTTACAACAAGACAGAAGGCAAAGTAAGGTTTTCTTTTTTTCAATCCCATAGAAGGGAACTCGCACGTTCATGCACTTCGTTCACTGACCAGCTGGAGTTAAGTGGGGTTAAGGGCCAGCTGTTTTACTTTCCCCACCCAGATTTATCCCGGGTGAAACAGCATTTATCCTGCTGGGACTAAACTTTCCACCTCTGTAACCCCCACCCTGCCTAACATTTCAGGAGGAGTTATTGAAAAGCCTTTCTGTCTCAGCTTCTTTAGCTTTCAGGTAGTATTGTTGCCTGACATTGTTTTGTAGCAGGTGTGTTGATCAAAACATCGAAAACAATAAAGCATTTAATTCTTGTGGCAACACATTTGATGTACAGCTTTTCTCTGAACAAGTTATCGCAGTAACTTTTGAAATAATTTCTTCAAAACATTCATTTGGACACACGGATGAACTGATTACATTTTGGTGGTCAAATGTAAAAGATCAAGGTCATGGTGACCTTCCAAAACACATTTTTGGCCTCTTGAATGTGATACCTCAAGACCACCTTGATGGAACTGGTGGTCAAAGGTCAATGTTGAAGGTCAAGGTGATCTCGCGTTCTTGTGAATGCAATATATCAGGATTGCCAAGATGGAATTTCATTATACCCATAACAAACATTGGCTTGGACTCAAGGATGAAATTATTATCCCTGTGACCTCACAAAACATGTTTTCGGCTGTAACTCACACATTTTTACACTATTTATAACATAATTTATCTCAAATGTCTGTACGCATGACAATTTATATCTCAATTTTCAAAAGTCAACTTCACTGTGACATCATAATGTTCTGCAAAAAATCTTGAACGTTATTTAACACGGTACAGGACAGAAGGGGAGCTTGTATTTCCTGCAACTTGGCTGGCTGGCGGAGGCATACAGCCGCAGAGAGGCAATAGTCTAGTTGAAGTTTGTTTGTTGTTGCAACCCTTAAGTCTATTGCCATGCTAGTGCTAGTAACATCAGCATGGTAGCATCACCACATGCTAATATTTGCTAATCATCATTAAACATGGTCATAAATTATGACCTGATGATGGCCCAAGATGGAACATCAGGGGATCAACGACACAAGTCATCCAGAGGGGAACTTCTGTACCAAATGTCAAAGCAATCCACACATTTCAACTTCATTTTCAGCTTATTTAAAAGGGGCTATTTGCCGCTTGATGAAAGCTTAAGCAATCGCTGACAAGAGGTTATAATACACCTCTGAGCAGCGTTAAGTCTTCAGGGCAGATTGGAGGCTACAGTGAGCTGCTATCGGAAAGGGATGAGATGGGCTAGGGCTAACTGGTTAGCCTGCTAACTTCAGTTGAAGGAAAGAAGTGGTAGAGATACAAGAGTTAATATTGGTGTTGCTTTCCACCTCTGGAGAAAACTCTTGGTGAGTAATGGAATGAAGTTTGATGCTGAACTAACAACGTTTTTTCTAGACCAGTAAGTAAACAGCTGTTAATGTTAATGCTGGCTATAAACCAATAGCAAAACTTATAAATAGCTCCTTTAAGTTGCTCTTTTTTTGTATAGGCCTATATAAGCTACTTTTTAAAGACTTTTTTTTGGACTTAGCTTATTTGACATTCAGCTTAGAGACAGAAAGAAGAGAGGTATGGCATGGAACAAAGCCAGGGGACACTTATGTGCTGTAAAAAGAGCTGTAAAAAGACCTCAATAACAGAGACCAGATGACATGGTAATTCCAGTTTATGAGATAAACCCCTGTTGGTCAAACTTTGGAAAAGCCACTCGTGTGTGTGTGATGTCTGCTTTCTCAATCAGGTGTTTGCTAGTTTGCAAGTGTTTGGTTAGTTATAAAAAAAATGAGGCTGTGTGCGCTGCTTCATATGAGCTGTAGCTTGTGCATATTAAATATTCTATCAAAGCCATCGCAAAAAGGCTATTTTTAGAGAATTTGAAAGTCACCTCCAAAAAGCACCTGAACTGACAATACTTCAGAACGTTTTCTGCCTTTTTTAATTAGACAGGCATTGTGAAGTGGAGTTACTGCAACTTTTCAATATTAAAAAGGCTTTTTGGCATTAGGAAGCTGTATTCAATCTATTAAAGAACAAGACAATTAATGCCCTATAATTGCAAACTCAGATTTTGGACCACAGTTTGAGTTAATTGAATAGATTAAGAATTAACCCTAACCTTGGTGGGGAATGACTTGAAAAGAAAGTTAATGAAGAGAGATGAAAAAAAAAACAAGAATTAGATTTATAGATGTGAATCAGTGCTGAAGAGATGAAAATACGCAAGTTTTAATTGAAATACTGATGCTGACACAGAGAGCTCCTTCAGTGGGAAGAGTATGGCCCTGCTTCTTCCAGTGCAAGCTGAAGAGTGTGTGATGTATGGGTTCACACATCTGGGACCACTGGAGATGTATGAACCCGTCCTCCTGTGAAGGGGTGTGGAGTAAATGGCGGGATGAAATAGCATACGAACCCTCCACTTCATAAAATCATAAAAATTCTTCCACAATGTCTCCACAGTCAAGAGTCTCCCAGTGGATCAGAGTTATGCAACACATTCATGCACATTCTTCCTGGAGACCGCCCTGCAGAAAAAAACGACCCCATAGGTCATGTGTTCATGCAGCTTATTACAACCCATAGTTACGTGTCATTATTAGGTAGTGATTGTGATGTAAGCAACGGAAGAAGTCAGGTGACGTACTATATAGAGTGACGAACACCATGCCAGGAGGAGGAGGTTGGATTAAATGGATGGATCAGCAACATGTGGGACTTTCAAACACTTCGTTTCCAGTTCTATCCAATAGCACCGTTCAGTTCCCCAACCTTAAGTGCCTGTTTATTGTTGTAACAATGACAACAAAGGACTGGCACACCTGCCGGTGTAGGAGACGCTCCTAAGGGTTGTGTCAAAGGGAAGCATCAAACAACCTCTATGGATGTCGGGTTTTACTGAAATATGAGGAAATAATAAAAACTACTCATCCCCTTTTATGTCAAATGATGGGGATGTAAGAAATATAAATTATGCATTATGTTTTCATATCCTTCACAATCTACACATCAATTCAAAATTGTTTCTTCAGCTTAGGTTCCTGTTTTCATCTTTTAATAGCCAATATGCATTTAAAGTTTCAATCCTTAAGATCTGTGATGATGAGCTACGATCATCTAACAGCTCACTGCCTTTTTAATTTCTATTTTTAAAAGGTACAAAAGTGACTGTATTTTTTGATGAATGATCACAGTCAACGGTGACACATACATTGTTCCACCAGAACACTTTTAATATGAAGCAGCAGCAGTAAGAAATTCTGTTTGCATTAGCTGTAACTTGCTCTGACTTGTGTGAAGAGAGGGAACAGTGCACAGTGAGGCTGATATCAATAACATAATGGAATTATGCTGGAGTGCATGCACACATTGTTTCTTTTAAAGTTTAAAGTAAGCAGTTTGAATCCAGCATGGGAAAAACATGCTACATTAATTATTAATTACTAAATGTAAATACACTGAAGGGCTATTACAGAAAAAAAAGATCAATGAAGTAGGAAAGATGGGGTTTGATTTGTTAAAAATCTTTAAGATGAAACTGTTAATGTAATTCAACTTTATTTTTCATCCAGACCTTTCTTTTAATCTCCAAGGTCAGGAACATGTTTTTTGGTAAAGACATGAATCTTAAATTGCATTGCCAAGAGGATCGTCTCTAAGCTTTTGACACATACTGCTGACAAAGTGCAGTGTATGGGCTTTGTACATCTGTAAATTACTGAAATATCTAACCAGAAAAAATCGAGTGTGTGACTTTGATAGTCTCTTTCATTCTCCATGTATATTTGTGATATGCCAGCTCCTGTGAAATACAAGCCTCTGTTGTAATGATCCAGTATTACTGATATCTGTCATAAGATGTCAGTGAGACTGAGATCACTCATGAGGATATGCGCGAGAGTGTCACATACAGTAGATAATAAGCTTTTGATATGAATATTGAGATGAAGTTGTCAAGAACAAATGGGTTAAAATTATCATATGTTAAAGAAGTGAAACTATATCTGTTACATATTCAGGAATAACCTGTGAATCTGTTGTTGCTAAAAAAAATGCTCTAAGAGTGCCGGAAGACTGAAGTTACTGTTGTGAATTGTGACTTTCCTATTGAGTCTGTCTGTCAGTCTGACAATGCCTGTTTTCCCGGTATACAGTAGGTGTTTGACAATTAAACAGACTGCAGGTGAGATAAAATGACATTATACAGTATTTACCGACTGCATCTCCTCCAACTCATGCTGGTGGTGATGAAGTGTTGGAACTGAACCATGAAGTTGGTGGAACAACAGATCCAGCATTGGGAATGTTTCCTCATGTTTGCGTTCACAGGTGACAGTGGTCCATATTCAAAGTGGCAAATTAACACCGGACGTTCACGTAAATACCTTGAATAAATAACATATCCAGAATCATTCCTTTATACTGGTGCTGAACTGTGGAGCAGCCTGCCATTAAATATGAGGTTGACAAGAATGAGAAGGGCTTTTGGAGGTCAGGGTAGGGCTTATTTATGGAGTAAGGTGACAGGTTATTACCTGGAGCCATTAATCTGTTTTTTGTTGTGCTTTTGTGTGCAGTGATGTGGAGATTCATATTTTTGATATAGTTTGAACTGACGCATTTGTAAGTAACATCCTGTGACCATGTTCGTGATGAGTGTTGCTTTAACATGACATCCCTTGGCTCCGTGTGTTTTTTGAGATCATAAATCAAATCAAGTTGAATTAAGTTTACAATCCTGTTCTTGCATTTAGTCTGATTACATTTTAGTTCTCATAAACTAGTTTATTTTACTCCTCATCCTCTTGGTCTTGACAGGATTATTACTCACATTTCCAAGATTTTTGTCTGTGTTGCGGGATCCAGCCCCACACCCTCCCCAGCACACCTGTCCTCATCATCTTGACATTTGGCACAGACTGGACACTATTAGCTGTAAAGTGGGTCCTGAAGTTTGGGTTCCACCTCTCCAGACCACAATCTAACACCTCCTCTATGTGCTGGTGATGGGCTGATAAATATACCACGTGTCCTCTCCCCAAACCACTTTATATGTGTGTGTGTGTGTGTGTGTGTGTGTGTGTGTGTGTGTGTGTGTGTGTGTGTGTGTGTGTGTCTGTGTGTCTGTGTGTCTGTGTGTGTGAGGCATCTTGATTTGCCGTGTATGTATGACAGCCCCAGCAACATCTGGCCTCCCCAGCAGGCAACGATGTATCTAATAATGAGAGAAAGTGTCAGGGACACACAAGGTGCATCCAGCAGAGTGGGGTGTATGAAGACGACCACAGACTCCCTCCTCAAGCCGCTACCTACCTACACACACACACACACACACACACACACACACACATTTTGTCACCCTTATTTCTCCCTAAACCACATGAGGGGGAGAGAGATAATCACATTTTCTGTCAAACTGAATAGGTGATGACAGCTCAGGAAAAAAAACAATAATGATAAAAAAAAAAAAATCGAAAAAGAAAAACTAGAGCGATGCAAATGTGCCTGTTTGTTTCTTTTTCTGCAAGCATCAGCTGTCATCGCAGCTCAGGTTTCACCGGAGCAATAACTCTGTCATCCCTGGGAGCTACTCATGAATCAAACCCAGGTCATTTGATTGACAGCTCATTACCCTCCCCTTAACACAGACAACAACCTTGGAAAAATAACGGCGAAGCTGGACGAATCAAGTAGAGCTATTTTTTTTTAGATTATTGTTATTGAAGCTGGGCTGAGACGAGGAGGGACGTGGACACAGAGGTGGAACTTTTCACCTTCTCAGGTGATTGTGCCGACTTTTATGTTGTACAACTTTAATTTTCATTTGATAAGAGATGAGATTAATGAGTGGCCTCCCATGACAGATTCTCTATTTTTGTTGATAAGACCATCACTGCCAACTTCTTAGCTTCTAACAGCCACTCAGTCATTCAAGGGCAAATCTTTGAGGGAGCTTCTTATTTTTTTTACAATCTTGCTGATTTATCACTCACAATGACTTGAGTAATTACTTTGACTGTTCCTAAAACTTGAGAAAAATGTATGTGAGGCAGCAGCTCGTTTACTTCCTCAACACATCTCAGTGCTTTAGATCCTACGTCAAGTGTGAGGCATTTTGCTGCGAGCGGGGTCAACCTGACCTGTGCTCTGGTTAACCCTCATCAGATATCAGCTGCTGCTCTGCCACTGTCAGACAGTTGGAGGCTGACAGTATATATAAGATGTATTTTGGGAGTTCTCATTCGTTTGATGAAAACTTGAGCAAAGGCATTTCTTTTTTTGACAGGCCGTGACAATGTGACATGAGAAAAAATGCCACATGCATTCCAGGGGTACAAACGCGCAAATACCAACCGCTCACATGCAGATACGCGCCCCCCCCCCCCCCCCCCCCCCAAACCTTCATCCCTTCTGTGCCAGAGTATGAGATGAGTCTGAGAACTCCTTGTTCCATGGAGAGGGCAAACAGCCGCCCTATCGCCCACCTTATCTCAGCGTTCCCACAACCGGCAGAAGGGACGGTCTTTCATACAGCTCTTATCACTGGGCGCGGAGGGGGAGAAGGAGGTAGGAGGAGGATGGGGGGGGGGCATGAGGTGAGGGCCACCGCTGTGCAAGGCCACAGCCTCGCTTTCCCATGCCCATGTCTGATCATCAGTCTCGCCAGGGAGCACGTTACAAGAGAGAGAGAGAGAGAGAGAGAGAGAGAGAGATCTCACCTCACTCGAGGTGAGAGATTCACAGAAAGGAAGAGAGAGAGATGAAACAGGAGAAATGTCAAAAACTAGAAACAAACCTGACGACCCTCACATCTCCCCTCTGCAACCCCAGTACAACATGGGCACCGCATGACGTTAGATGTAAAACGGCAGAGCCAGAGCTTCCGCATTTCCATTTCCATCAGCAGCTCTGATGTGCTACAGTTTGTGTGTGGGGTTGGCTCATGTCTTCACGCACACCTATAGTAACGCTGTTCATTTAGCGGCACTGGGAGAGATAGTGTTTGTGTGGAAGTGTGCATACAGTGTGTGTCAGCGTGTGAGAGGACTTGAAACAGGGTTTGAATGGAGGGCGGCTGGGAGGGTCCTGGATCCTGTATTAGAGTTAAGTAATCCTCCACTAAAGAGATAATGTTGAACTGAAGGGTTTCAGTTATAATTCATGGAATACAATGAAATCATTTTCTGTCATAATTAAAGTAGTGACTTGAGGTGACTTTAGCCTCTTGTCCCAGTTTTTATCAGTGAAGATTACTGCTCAAAAATAAAAGCTTCTGTAGAGCACAGCTGACTGTACGAGTGAGTCTCAGTTAGTATGGATCAGCATTTAAATGAGAACATATGTTTCCCTCTGATTTGATTATTATGTTCTGCAGGTAGTTTACATAACACAATGTTTAATTACTCTCGACAGTCATGTGATCTGAAATCTACATTTTCATGATATGCACACTGCAGGTGTCCACAAATATGTTTAGATAGACTGTGTTTTAAATGCAATCAACCACCGTACACAGTATATACCAATAACATGACAGGCTGTGGATAAATCATTAAACCTGCTGTGGCTGGTAAATACTTTGAATAAAATGACAATTCAAATAGTATTTAATGTAGACTCACTCAGTAGAAAACTTTAATATATTGAACATTACAGAAAACACATGTTTTTATGTTAACATTCACTAACAGTGAATACAATAAATCAGACTAAGTGAGGACAGGATTAGCAGCTGGGCAAAGTGGGCACCTGCACAGACGTCTCAAACTCTTTAAGGCCTAAAGGCCCCACGTTTGTATGCCAGCTGCATTGTGCTAATTTGATTAACTGTAAATGTTTTGAAGCCCAATTAAAAAGCCAAGCGGTGTATATTTGTGTTTAATTATATATATATATATATATATATATATACATAAATCTAATATCACTGCATCATTCTAACCGTTTGCTTTTTCCCTCAAGCACATGAAGCGCCCAGGCTGTGTGCCTCTCTCTCTCCCTTCTCCTTCTCCATCTCCTCCCTGTTACTCTCCACAGGTCCTCCCGCCTCCAGAACTATAGGGTCTGGACCTGCAACCGCAAACCACCTCCTGCCCCCATGATCCTGTCTAACACCTGCAGCTAAACCTGCTAAAATGTATCATAATTAATAATGATTATTATTAATGTTATTAGCTGTCATTACTATTTTTTATCAGTTGGAGCACTACAGTTGCCATTACTTTACTACTGCTGTTACTGCTGCTGTCACTATTATTAATATTGCTATCACTGTATGTTCTTGTTCTTTTCCTCTGTGGGCTCTCCTGCTCTCTCTCTCTTTCTCTCTCTCTCTCTCCAACCCAACCGGTCGATGCAGATGGCCGCCCACCCTGAGTCTGGTTCTGCTTGAGGTTTCCGCCTCTTAAAAGGAAATCTTTCCTTGCCACTGTCGCGCTTGTTCTTGGTGGGAATTGTTGGGTCTCTGTAAATGATATTATAAAGAGAAGGTCTAGACCTGCTCTATTTGGAAAGTGCCTTGAGATAACGTATGTTGTGACTTGGTGCTACACAAATAAAAATTGACTTGATTTGAATTAAATTATGACAAACTGACTGAAATGTATGTGGTGCAGGTTAGTATTACAGGGTAAAAATATTTTTTGTTCTGTGGGCTTCTGGGCAAAATGCGTATGTAGACTGGATCACTAGGGCCCCACAGCTCATTTTTGGCCCGGGTGTCTCCCAGCAGGTTAGTCTGGCCCTGCCTGAAAGCGCATTTCAGAAAGTTTATTTTGTAACCAGACCAACCAGATGTTTTACTCCCATCATTTATGTAACAACTACATTAATGTTAAATATCATACAGCTTTTCCTCACAGTGATCATTTCACTTCTTTTATTTATAAGGACGTCACACATTAATCGGCATTTCTGTTACTGTTCAGCATCTTCTATTATGGTCTGACCCCCTCCTGGATGACCCTGGAGACCCCTCCGAAAACACAGACTCAATCCGAGCTCTGATTTCAAAGGAGAAGACCTGTGAACTTCTGTGCAGCAGCTGAATCAAAGGCCCAGAGACCCGGCCCGGGGAGGCCGGGTTGAACGATGTGCGAACGCTAAATATTTCATTACGCAGCATTTGATCTTTAATTGCCATATTAGTGCACCATTAGCTCTGATCAAACCAAACAGAGCTATTCAACTGCAGCTCGCCGCATTGAAGCAATGGTGATGCATGGCAACTCCGGGAGTGTCAGTCATCTCAGACAATAAGGTGCCTTCACGATCTGTCAGCTCCCTGCCAAGCTCTGTAATGTCTGCTTTACTCACTGCAAAGCTTATTACAATGCCTCCAATAATAAAAAGCCATGCTGAAAGAGGGACTGTCATCATTCATTTACCCAACAAAACAAAAACTTACAGGGTGGAACAACCGACGCATTAGGCAGATCTCTGTTAACACAAATCGATCTTCTCACCGTATGTAAAGAGGCCGGTGCTTCAGTTCATGTCTTTGTGCTGAAGTTAATACCTCAAGTCATTTATGTTTTATATCATTATTTTAGGGTCACAGCTAATATCTTTATCCACAGTGACTTACAATGAGCAGGCAGGTAAGATAGTGTCTTATACCTCGTTCACACACTCAGCCGGAGAATATTATTGCCTCCGGGCGCCGAGATCTCCGAGAGAGGCAATTCACACCAAGCCTCATCATACACGCAACATCTCACTGGAGTGTGATTTTAATGATTCAGCTTCATGATGGAAGAGAGTATGATGGCATCGACAGAAAGTAATACAGTGAAATTGACTTCTATTGCCCTTAAAACTCTGATTTCTCATCTCAAATAAATAAATAAATAAATAAACAAGAAAATTACATAACTGACGTTGTTTACGGTGTGTGAAATATCTCTGGGCCATAAAATGGACTTTACAAAATAAACACTTCATGAATAATGGCTTTCACCCTGCAGTGTAAATACGTAGATGGCTGTATATGATAAGTAACTGCGAACATGAACTCAATCCATTGTGGGTGTTGTTAGATTGAATGCCAGTTAATAGCTTTTGTTCGCTATAAAAGAGGTTTGACAATCAGCAGTTTGCCCATGTGAGTGTGAAGGAGAAGTCAGAAGAGACAAAATAATCAGTGTTTGAATGACAGGTCCATTAGTTTGAAAAGTTGTAAAATAATTTAATATGACAAGATAAGAGGTCTTGGAAATGATGACAGATGATACAACCTGTACTGACACAGAGACAAAGATCAATGACAGCAAATTCACAAACAAACGTACAGTACATCCAGGGTATCAAGAAAAAGGAAAATAAAATACTTGTAATTAGCCTGCAAACAAATCCAGTTCACTTTTGGAGTGTGATTTCTTAACCTCCAAGGGATTGTTTTGTTTCCTCCCATAGTTGAACATTTGGGAAAAAAATTATAATTTACTTCCTTGCCAAGAGTTGAATTGGAAGATTATAACACTTTCACATCTGTAACCTCATTGCAAAGCTAGAGCAAGGAGACAGTTAGCTGTGCTTAGCACTGGAAACAGGGGGAAACAGTCTCCGTGCTGAGGTAATCGCCTGCTAGCTTAGCTTAGCTTAGCATAAACACGGGAAATAGGGGGGAACAGTATTTGTGCTAAGCTAAGTGCCAGCTATCTTCATATAAGTGTACAGTCGTTAGAGTTGTATCAGCTTTGTCATCTCTGACTTTGCCAGCAGTGGTAGTATAAGAAAGACACGTGCACCAGCTATAAATGGGATTAGTTGTTCTTTTTGTTCATCCAGTAATTTGTATCAGCGGACAAGAAAGTTACTTAACTAAAAAGACATATGATTTACACAAAAAACTCTGAAACAGCGTGGATGGATTGCTTTGAAAAAAACCCCAAAATTTTGCCAAAAAGTGCATGTGTCCTCTGTCAAACCTTCGAATAAGCAACAGTAACATGTTTCCCATTTACTCGTTCCCAGCGGTTAAAAAGCTGCGAACACATTCCAGCTATCATGAATTAAAGTATAACAGTATTCATGCAGAATAATGAAGCATGCCTCTGTTCCACTGCAGAGTTTTGTTTTCGTATGCAGTGACGAGCCTGCTCATGGGGGCCCGGGCCCTCATCAGCATTGCTGAGCAGCAGGGTGAGAGAGATAGAGAGGGAGGGAGCGAGGGAGAGCGAGCGGGCGTACTGGGGCGACCCCACTGGGAACAACCTGGGGACTCACAGCTTTTTGAAGTGGTAATTTGCCCGGACTCAAGGGACGCTCGCCAAATTGAAATGTCTTTTGACGACGACAGACAGCAACTGTTGTTGAAAGGAAGACAGGGAGAAGGAGAATGAGACACAAGCCCCTCGTATACAGCCTGTTCAAGCCGGGAATGTTGCACCTTTATTCCGCCTCGCTGTTCTGTATGAAAGGTACGAACGCAGACTAAGCCCCGAGTGGAGGTATAGTCCCAGACGTCTGTGTAAGAGGGAGAGCCGGCACGACGGGACACTGTTGTGTTGCACGTCACATGTCTGATTCCAGAACGCATGGCGTGCCGTCTAAAATCACACACTGCAGCTGCGTTATGTTGCCGTTGTTTGGTTCAGTGTAAAGAGCAAAGCCTGTGTGAGGGGTCTTAACGTCAACATGGCAGCGTCTCTGTTTAAAAGGAGCCACAGAGAACGTGAGAGTCGCAGTGACAGGAAAAGAATCATTTCGCTGAATTTTGTTATTTGATTTTCACTGAAATCCAGATGGCGGTGAGCTCAAAGGTTATAACAAAAGATCTGGTGTGCTCAACCCAGTATCTAAAAAGTATATTGGGTGCCGACCAAAAAGGCACAAAATAAGTTTATATCACTTTTAATGGGCATGGCAGCAATTAGAAACAAATGCCTTTCAGCTCTTGGCCTTCTTCAGCGTTTCTGTGACCCCTATTAAACAGCAACCAGGAACCAGCTGGTGACAAATGACCAGCTGATATAAATCATAGAGACATTATCATCATCATCATCAAAAGACAAATATTAACAGGGCAAATAGAAAAATACGACAATGAAATAAGAGAAATATTTCACAATATGTTATCAAATCCATGATATTAAAATCTACATCTTCACAATAGAAAATATGAGAACACAGGTCATGCACATTAAAAGTCTCCCTTATCAGATTTCCACTGAGCATTTCATGAATTTACCCCAATGATTTTACATATGTGAAACGTCAAAGTGATGTCTCTAAGGTCAAGTGTGAAAGAACAGCAACTTTGACTATATTGAAAAAAATCCAAACTCCTGCTGCTGTTACTTTGTCAGTAACTGTGTGTCAGATGCAGTAAACGCCCGGAGTAACGGAGGAGAAGAAGAAGAAGAAGAAGAAGAGGGGGGGAAAAAAAATGATTGCAGGCGGTGTGGTCTACAGCCTTGAATGATATGAGCGCATGAATTAGAGTCCTGAAAAAGCCTGAGGTCAAACAATGTCTGGTTTCCATTACAGCTGGCTGTGAGCTACAAATAGATTCCTGTGTGTTGCGGAGAGCAGAGAAAGACAATTTACAAACATACAAGCAGCAAAATTAAGCCGAAGACATTCATTTAAATGTAAAATGAGGTTATGCACTCAAGATGTTCACACTACACTAAAAAAGCGTTGAGGCAATGTTAGCTTCTGTTGGTTTGCATGTGTTCAGCTTTATGTAGGAGAAGCAGAGCCTGACATTAAGGTTCACAGCAGCTCTTCATCATGCTCTGCGATTCTCTTCCTCCCCTCCTCGTCCTCCTCCCCTCTCAGACGTACACACACCACACCTACACGGAGCAGATGAAAAGAGCTGTACCCGCTCAGAGGTGAGGAGAACTTTTAGCCCCCGGATGCTTGAACTCCTGAGCCTCCTGCTGGGAGCCAGGTGGCGTCATGGTGGTCCGGCTCCACAGAGAACCTGGCTGAGGTGCTTGTCTCACCACTCCGTGGCCTTATTCTGTCAGCCCCCCTGTCTGATGTAGATTGGCCCCTACATGAAGGGGCCCCGGGAGCCCCCCAACCCCCTCCCTCTCCATCTGTTTAACTGCATGACCGGCATTCCTGCAGCGAAGCACAACACAACAAGGGAAATGGAGGGAGGGGAAGTTAAAATTCACTAACTGCTGGGAGAAGGCAGAGGGAGACACAGGAATCCAGACTCACAGCCTCCCAGAGGTGCGCAACAAAGTGGCATCTTCACACTGAAAAGAATGTCTTCATAATGGCAAGCGCTGGCATGGGCTTAGCTATTAAAGACATTTTTTTGTTTCTAAATGACCTTGGACCAACGTTGTCATAAAGGAGATAAAGACAGTTATTTCTTCATTGTTCAGCAAGTTACATCGTAGTGAATGCAACACTTTGTTTTTCTAATGCTAACAGGAAGAAAAAAAATCTATATTTCACAATGTAACATTTTAAACCATGGCTCCAGGACAGCTTTCACCAAAGAAAAAGAAAGACAAAGTGTCAACAGCCGTGCGAGAGGCTCTGGGAGACTGTGATGTTCTTTGCAAAGAAAACGAAACTGTGAGATCGATAAAAGCTGAGGTACAAAGTTTGTTTCAGATTTTTACCGATAAGCATCCTGTTTTCAGTTGCACATAAATAAGTTGCAAATAATGACAAATGATTTGCTGCACATAGAAACTGCTCAGGGTGTGCACTTCTGTTCTTGAACGAGTCTCTGAAGATATATGATTTCATTACCTTAAAATACAGGCATTGGTTTTAGCAGTGCATTTATACACGGCAGAATTTATAATATATTTGCAGATATTGGCCATAAATAAAAATATTGGACAAACTGAAATCTAAGACACAGTATTAGGCCAGTCTTAATTGTGCTTTCAGATGAGTTTATTTCCTGTTAGACAGTTTCACCCTCCCAGCTAACTCTGAACTAAGACCCACATTTCCATGGTAACAATCAGTGGCACCTGCTTGTGACCAGTGGCACCAAATGAAAAAGAAAAGGAAAACATGACTCACAACATTGTGGAGTGAGTAAGGAGAAGGGAAATCATTTTTAGACGGCTCAGTAATCCGCTGGAAACATACAGCAGTCATGACAACGCCTGTCATTTTCATTTATCCAAAGAAACTATCCTAAGCCTGACTGACAAGTTAGCACGAGCGCTGAGACCTGCCACATGAAGAAGCCGCAGCAGCTCAGCTCTGCTGCAGGTCGGCCCTGCACTCACTAATTTTTGTATTATTAAACTCTTCACTAAATCTTCTCTGTAAAATGGCCAGAGTTCTACACAATTTACCCAGAAAGCATTGAAAACTCATCATCCGATCTTGAACGTCTGTACGACAAATTGTGCCGATCCATCTTGTAGATTTGAGATATTGAGAATGTGACCTGTTTGTGAGGCTACAGTTGAAACCAATGTCAGTGGATTCATCCTTTCATGGCAATCCATCCACATGTTTTACTGTTTCTGTTGTCAGAGAACGGAACAAGTATGAAACAGTGAGTGAAACACGGCCCATTAAGACGATATGTTAACCAGCAGTCGCTTTCACTTGCTCTGCACTGTTACAGTCCTGACATGTTACGTGGGACGTCTGGGCTTCGAAGTGTGTGTCGAGTGTAGCTGAGCTTTTCTGGCGTGTTGATGCGTGTTTAATTTTATGACATTTTATAGCGTAACCGCACCACGTGACTGCTTTTGTTTGCGATTGAGAGAAATTATGAATTTCATAGTTTTTGGTTTATAACACTGATTGACTGGTTGTATTTGCAATTGATCCACCGAGGAAAACTAAGATTTCTCCAGTTTGACAACACTTTGATCTTATTTCTCCCAATGAAGTATCAGCATAGTGTAACATATATAAAGATGCTTTAAGTTTATTGAAATGTATTTTTTCAAGGACATAAGTTAATTGCTTTTGTAGTAATAACTATAAAGGTCTGCTTAGAATAAAGATGGTTTCCCTTCCCTGATACTGCAGCATACAAACGTTTGGATTTGCTTTTTTTTTTACATTCTGGCCCGTAGATGTCGCTGTGTTTACATGAAGCATCAAGAAATGAACCTTCTCTGGAACCACTTTGCAGTGCTGGTTCAGTGCTTCATCAAGCTTCAATCTCACCATCACAACCTGATTGTATGACTGTGCTGTGATTTCAGCCATATTTACTTGTAACATGCTCACTCAGAGAAAGGTTGAAGCGCCTTCATGTCAGCTGCCGTGTGCTCAGTATAAAGAAGTGTGCCTGCAGAGCTGGGCAACACTGCAGGATCTCCTCTACGGAAAGTCGATAAGGTTCATCCTGGAAGTCAGTAGATTTGTTGTTAGATAAAATGATGGTAAAAGAGTCTGAAAAGTCAGTTAATCTAGCGACAAAGGCGCTAAATTGGCAACACTGATTGTTCAAGCTAAATCATTTTGAAAGTGCAAAACAACCAATGGGAGAACACCAGCCGACCAATGGTGTAACTTCATCAGTCAGTCACTGACATTCA
This sequence comes from Seriola aureovittata, assembly GCF_021018895.1. Classification (NCBI taxonomy): domain Eukaryota; kingdom Metazoa; phylum Chordata; class Actinopteri; order Carangiformes; family Carangidae; genus Seriola; species Seriola aureovittata. The sequence continues at coordinate 5,284,791 of NC_079377.1, forward strand.
CGTTTATAGGACTGACCTCGGACTGACCTCGCTGTTGTGGTGCAGCCAAAAGTAAAATGTCAGACTCACGGTAACATGAGAGGAGAAGCAGGGGATTACCAGAAACAGTCCTCGGGGAACCATGAGTGTTTGTACATAATTTCATGGCAGTCTGCTAACTGTTACTAGAGACATTTAAACCATAATGGTGGAGCAACCGACAGAGTGACTAGAGCTAAGCTGCTAGTACGGCTGATAATAACGTCTTCACTCCCCGAAATTGCAAAACCAAATATAGAAAGTCATTTGCGGCTCATTCTCCCCTGCAGATGCACAGCAGGTTCTTTAGAGTCAACCTGAGTCCCTGTTTGTTGTTAATGAGTATGACAGATCCCCCAAATTGCCAATTCAAGCCCAAAGACAAATACAGGTGTTTGTTGTGTTGAGACTGAGGAAATTATTATACCCTCATCCTCATCCTGTCAAAGTGTCAAATTCTTAAACCACATTTTGCCTGTGAAATGTTGTGCTGAGTGAACTCGCTCCTGCTCCCTGGAAGATGTGTTTAGATGAACAAGCAGCTTTTGTTGCCTTTTTTTTTTTTTTTTTTCCCATGGAGTGAGACATTTCTGCTGAACTCTGCAAATTTGGCCCCACTCAGATGAAACAGTGCAAAAAAAAAAAAAAAGAAAAAAGAAAAGAAAAGAAACAAGAGTGGATTTTAAAAGCTGCATGTTAAAATTTACCCAATTAAAAGGAAGCCCTCATGAGACATGGAGGGAATGAGTCTGTCATTTTGATGTAGTGGGAACTGCTGCTGTAGAGTACACTGGTGTGGTTGTTTGTTTGTTTTTTACCATTTGTTTTTTCAAATATGTGTCCAAAGAAGAAGACAGGGGAGAGGATGCTGAACCTTGGATTTATTGTATAAGTGCAGAACGTGTTGATAACAGAGTAGAAGGCTAAATACTGGCTCTCTCTGACTACTGCATGCTCCAAATATGCTGCTGCTCGTCAGACCTTCATCAAATAGCTTTGTCTCCGTCTTACCAAAAGGGCACGGCTCAGACACTGTCAGTATGGGTATATGACCTCACTTGTTACCACTCACTGCACTGTCATATACTGCAGAATTGCCCTAAATGTAATTCAGAGTACATAAGAACGAATATCTACTATTACTCTATATATACAAATAGTGTTTGACCTCAGTCTGCCTCCAGTCAGGGCTTGAAATTGCTGCCACCGAGTGGTGGTGTGCAGGATCTATATAATGTCTCACTGCAGGGCAGGAAACACAATCACTTTTGCAAAAAAAAAAAGGGAACACCTTCTTGCTGTAAACGCAATGAAAAATGGCCACAAACGACCATTCTTATATTGTGTGATTTCATTTTTGTGTGATGCCTACAGAAAGGGAATGAACGACACCACTAGCCACGTGCAGAATGCTGTGTAGATGTTTTTCCAACACACAACAAAGGGTCCAAAAATGAATTGGATTTTTCAGAACTTCATGTCTACATCAAAATGCAAATACAAATCACTCCCTGCACATGTACTGTAGATTTATAAGACTGGAGAGTGAATTAAATAGTCCATCTTTGATTCTTTAGTCAGAAAAGCTTAAATGCATCAAAATCAAACCATTAAAGTATTTCATCGTATAATCATCTATACACCAGAGGAGTTCAGGGTCACTTTCTGCTTACCCACATCAGATAGCTCAGACAAACTTCTTTTTCTTCTTGAATATTTTTTGAATCCGAAGCTCAGCTGTGCAATTAAACAGTGTTTGGCCCCCAGACAGGCGAGATGGAGCGTAGGATTCAGGGCCAAACTGTTGTTTAATATACATACACTGTACTTCCTTAAATTTGGTTTTGATGAGACACTTTCATAATACTTTTCACAGAACTTGAATAGGAGCTTGCTGTAAATGTAGGATTAACATTTCAACACAAAGCCTTACTGTAGATACAGAGCGCACATCAGCCTCCACAAAGACTGAGACACTCATTTGTCATGTGAGGGATGAAATGATAAAGGATATAGAAAATACTTGTAAAGACGTCGATACTATGCAACTCTCTTTATAGCTCAGAGATATTTTCCTATGTGACAGGAGATGACCTCAACTGGGTGGACACGCTCATCCAAGACAGGTCTTCCTTTACTAAACCCTGTGATATATGACTGCTGCTCTTAATGGTGCAAACTCAGAGATCCAGAGAAAAGAGTTTCATCTTCGGCCGACTGCACTGGCCTTGACATGCCACAACACTCCCTCCGCTACACACTACATGGCCCCTGTGTGTGTGTGTGCATGTGTGTGTGTGTGTGTGTGTGTGTGTGTGTGTGTGTGTGTGTGGTGTGTGTGTGTGTGTGTTTGTCAGCGTCTCACTTCTGCGCACCCTGAGAGTCCTTGTCTAGAGACCTTGAGTGTTGAAAAGCATTGGGGCCCCTCTTCTGGGAGAGAGAAAGAGAGAGAGAAAAAAAAAAACCCTGAACAGATAAGAAACTTTTCCAACGGCAGGAACGAGCCGTTCTCAACTTCTCCCTTCTTCCGTGCTCTGCTCCACCACGTCTGCAGCATGTGCCAGATAACCGTGTAAGATAAATGTTATAGGTGATAACTGGAACAAGTTCACTGCTAACTGGGGGCACTTGGGCACAATAGACAATGAACTTTGCATAGTCATCCGAGCCATGTGTATCAATGTACTGAAACAGTTTGTTTTTTTTTCTCTGTCTCCACAGGTGTCTCGCCCTGGCTTGGAAGCAAGGAGGGAGGATAAGTGCTGAGTGAGCAAAGACAACAGCTACTCTGCTGTCTTTCTCAAACATCTTCAAGGTCCCTCAGAAGGATAAATGGCCAACAGGAGGTGCTTTCCCAGGAGAGACTCATCTGCTGCTTTACGGGGTAAGTCCTCTTCATCTCTCATGTGTGTTATAAACTGATTCCTACAATTTAGAAACTAGAACTGTTTACATCTGCTTTGTTTTTTTTTTGTTTTGTTTTTTTTAAGTAGAGCGTGTATGTTGGTTCATTTTTATATTCAAAGCTTTCTGCCTCTGTATGTCGAGTGAATCTCTCTCAGTCAGACGGAGAAATATGTAAGTCATTACTTCTGTTGCACATGCAGTCATGTAACCGACTGGGTGTTTTACATCCCTGCCCTCCAGGCTCCGGTGTGCGGCGGCGGGGCGGCAGGGCTCTTTGCACTCGCTGTTCCTTTTTCCTATGCATATACCTCTTTGAGATGTAACTTTAAAGAGGCATAGGGCATGGGAAAATGGGGCTGCAGAGGTATTCCACCAGGCAGACAGCCGTTTCATCATCTTCTCTGCGTGACAGCTGACCTCAAAGCACACACACACACACACACACACACACACACACACCCAGGCTTTAACTTGCCATGGACTTGCAGAGGAAGACTGCAAAACGTAGACTCTGACACACTGACCAAAGGTAATTTTCGTGTCTCTATGATTCATTTTTATGTAATATCATAAGTCAGATTTCATCATACTCATTCATGATGACATTGTGAAAGTGTGGAATGAGGTAATCTTGTATTCTTGCTACATCATTGTCCATTGAAAACATCTGTTTGTCTCTGACTGTTTTTGTTTGCTGTTGTTTTTGAATAAAGACATCTTGGCATTAAATACTGGGTTATGCTTCCTGACTTTTTGAATTCTGTAACTTAAGGAGGCTGAGTCATACAAAAAGACATTTCAATCCTTTTTATATTGTTACTATTACGGCACAGACATGACTTAGGGCGGTGATACACTAGGCAATTTTTTGGGCAACTCTGATGGGCAACAGTGCCCAAGAAACTGCCTCAGTATTGCTGCTTTAATCCCATAAAAACAGAGATTTCACAGTGTTCTTCACCTCTTTGTTTACCACTGAAAGTGTTATTGTCTTACACTGACAAAACTCCCGGTGTGTCACCACCATTTCTTCAATTTCGTATTTTTGTCAAGCTTAAAACTGAGACTGAGACATTCATTTACATAGTTAGATGAAACCATTAAAACAAAAGTCAGTGGTAGAAAGTGGAAGAAGTATTCAGGTCATTTTTTTAATCAAAAACCAATAATCCTAAAATACCTAATTACAAGTAAAATTCCTGCTCTTAACATTTACTACTACTCTGAAGTGAGCAAAGTAAAAGTATTGTACTTGTTCTGCAGGAAATAGCTCTTGTGACTGATATATTATTAGATTTTACATTATTAGATTGTTGATGCATATGTGCATAAATTTGAGTATTTTACTGTTGTATTTGGTAAGGGCAGATCTACTTTTAAATACTTGGTTAGTGTAGTCCAGTTGTTCCCAACATAGGGGTAGAGGCCCTTTAAAGGGCTACAAGATAGGTCTGAGGTGCAGAGAGATGATTAATGGGGTAAAAATGGGGGGGGGGGGGGTATGCATCTTTGCTCTTGCAGTGACATGCTGGATAATTTGAGCTTTATTGACCTTAAACAGTGATTGAATTCAAACCAAGAGGTTAAAGGTGAAATCAGTAACAACTCACGTATTTTATAACCTGGTCATATTGTTTTTTTTAATGCTACAACTTAATCTGCGGAGTAATCAGTACCAAGAACTGTCCAACAAATGTAGTGAAGTAAAAAGTGCAAATGTTCCCTCTGAAAGGTATAAAAACGCATGAAAAAGAAGTGTCAAATAAATCACAAGTGCTTCAAGTAAATGTACTTTCCAGCCCTGACAAAGGGCTATTTAAATGATTAGAATGAAATATGAGAGTTCTGTGGGTTTTCTGGATATTTTCATAATTGGCCACACAATTCATTAAGTCATTCATCAAAATCCAAAGACTAATTGTACATTTACCACTGCTGAAAGAATTTCTCTGACAGCCCTACACTGTCAGTCTGATTCCATCACTACAATCAGCAGATGATATTGTCGATCTCATTAGCAGCTGCTCTCTCTGAACTTGTGAGCGACCTTTGGCCTCTCCCCATCATCCGTCCTCGGCTCCAGCCCGTCTGCTGCCATCCGGCTGCGGCTTCAGCGAGACTGTTAGCGGCTCTTCACCTACCCACTCACCTGATTCTGAAGGATCAGCGAGACACTCATTGCCATTCAACTCTCCAACTCTTTGTCCTCTCACAATGGATCGTTTATTGATGCTCATGTTGCCATTAGTGCCAGGAACCATTCCAGTTAATGCTGCAGACTGAGGTCTTGCACTGTCTGGTGCTTTGTATTGAGGTACTGTATTAATGGATGTATGGCCCAGTAAGCCTTTAAATGAATAATGTTCCTCTCATTGTAGTAGTTACTCATGCATGGAATTGTAATCATCTCCTTTGATAATTGTGCCTCCTGGTGGGAGGCGTCAGTATTTATTTTCCTCTTAAATATAGGTGTAAATGATGGGCGTAGGCACTACTACACTACAATAATCCCAAACATCACTTGAATCAGGTATGTGGCTGCTCAACATAAACCCAGCCAAAGGAGCCAGACCTGAATGACACAGTTTATGTCAGCGTCTGACAGCCTGCAGTGAGTGTAATCACTCCACCAGCAGGTACTTCCCATTCTGAATCCGAACAGCAAATCATAAGTGAACAAGGCATACAGCCACTTTACGACAGAGTGACTCAATCAGTCACCTATTTAGCTGCAGCCACCTAATGACTTCAATGTGAGGCAATACACACCTCTGGCAGACTCGAGGGCGCCGACCCTCCGCGTCTTTCAAGTAAGTGCGAATTGTTCAATCGGGGAAACAATAGACCTCAATGGATCTCAATGATCTGGCATTTAGCTCCGCTTTGATGTCCCTTTGAAGATGCAACACTACAACTAGCAGAGGGCGATCACAGCTCGGAGCCACGCCAACGGACGCCAAAGGAAAATATTTGCCCGTCAGCAGCCGCAGACATCATCTTTTTAACCACTCCCCAGGACTGAGAGACGAGCTGGCCAGAGCCTGTTACTGCTCAAAGTATATGCTTTTTAAAAAAAATCTTTTTCTTTTTTCTTTTTCTTTTTTACATGATATGCCATGGTGGTAGATAATCCAGGGAATAAGCGGCCTGAGTGTGGGAAAACTGCTCTGTGATTCTTCATGGGCACTATGAAGTTTCTTCAAAGAAAAAGAGGGAGTGGGAGACAGAGAATAAAACACAACATTGTCACAATGTGGTGAAAAGAGGAACATAAACTGCACCATTTGTTTCTTTTGTTAAAGTTGACATCAATGTTGCAACAGATGGTAACACACTGGTTTTCCTGATTTAGTAAAGGCTGTCGATTCTGTGGCCTTGCTATTCAATGTGTTGTTTTCATTATTAGCTTTATTTGTCAACAGGAGAATGCAAAAAGTACTGGACCAATTTGCACTGAACTTGGTGAATGGATGAAATATGAAGCCACGGAAGAACTCGTTAAATTTTGGGACATATCTGTATTATTACCGTGAATTTTATTTTTTTTTTCTCTGAAGTCTAGTGTATGTTGTTTGGCATTGGCTTTGACGGAGGTCTGAGCTCTCTGGGTGCCATTCTAATTACTCATGTGTTTTCACTTTTACATTTTTTATATTATTGTGGAAGGATACCAAAGATAACATAAAAAACCCTCAATAAAACTGAATCTTTTATGCTATGGTTGTATTCGAATTTAATAGAATACCCAATAAATAACAGTTGGAGGAAATATTCCAAACAGTTCTGACTGAAAGACAAAGAAGTGTAAAGGCAGTTTATAGTCTTTAATTCTGTTTTATTTGTGACATAAAAGAGACAATTTACTGTACATTTACATTATTTTAATAATAAACAACTTACATCCATATATAGCTACTGTAGTGCTTCAGACATTTTAAAAGCAATTATATTGACAACCCCTCTTTTAGAGAGAGCAATGAGAAAATATCTAGATTCTAGACAGGAATTCGTTCGGGAAATGTGGGGGAGTTCAGTAGAAGTGTGGAGCCAGGATGACCGGGTGCAGGGGAGCGGGCGGGGCCGTCCTGTGGAGAGGCTGCAGCTGCGGGTAGAAGCCACTGCCGGAGGGGAGCTGTCCGCTCAGGACGTGGTGCTGAAACAGCAGAGGAGGCAGCAGAGCCGCGGGGACCGACAGAAACTCATGGCGCACGTCCTGAACCTCCCGCTTTAACTTCATTCTCCTGTTCTGGAACCATGTTTTCACCTGGAAAATATAAACGCAGTCATCAGCTAATGCTCTCATGTGCACAGTTCTGAATTGTAGTAATTTTAAAGCAGTTTAAAAACACAGACCAGGAGCCTCTTTATGACACATCCAGGTCCATTGTACAGAGGGACATTAAACAAAAACTGGAGCAAATTTTCCGCATTTTGCTATTTCTTTTTTAAAAACCTCTGTAATATCTCTGGGGGCTTTAAGACCCTCTGTAACCACTCTCAAACCTACCTGAGTTTCGGAGAGGTTCAGCTTCTCAGCAAACTTCCTCCTCTGTGTAGCACCCAGGTATTTGTGCTTGCTGAAGGTGCTCTCCAGTTTCCTGATTTGCTCGGAGGTGAACTTGGTCCTCATCCTTCTTTGCTGGGTGGCCTCCTCTTCGCTGTCATCTGCCACCTCGCTCTCAGACCCCGATGTGTAACCGCAGCTGTCTGGAAGAAAGAGCAGAGCATTTAATCAACAGTGTAAAAAATCATTATACATAAAGGCCTGTCAATCTCAGCTCTTAAGACTCAGTTTGTCAGTGAACTTACTGTTCGGTGAGGTCGGAGAGAACTGGCTTCTTGATTCTTTTGTAAATTCCCTCATTTCACCATGGACCTTTGAATGGAGCGCAGCATCCTTAGTCTCCTCATAATAACTCCTGGAAAGCCACTCAATCGAGAAGTTTGCCATGTTTCAGTCAGTGATCTCAAGGTGTGTGCAGGTCAGTGTTGCGGTCTCTTGGGAGACTCTTGGCCGCTGGGATAGCCTATATAGGAGGGGCACACTTCTTTATTTGCATATGCAAAGGCTTCTCAGCGGAACGATAGAAACTTGATGGTGGTTGTAATTGAGGTTAATAGAGGTTGGGTTGTGGTTTTTCTCACGTTCATGGCTGGCTGAAGATGATCCGGCGCCACTGAGTCTGAGTATCAGTTAGCTGGCATCTCAGACTAAAAAAGATCTCTGCATAAAGTGATTCAGGGCTATATCCGCCACTGAATACAGGATGGTTCACTAAATGTCACATATGTAGCCCTGGTAAAGAACTGGTTAAAGGATTCAGGTCCTACTGTGCCTTTCTCCTAGAGAGTCTTAGAAAGTCTTAATGACAATGTTCCTTGCTCCATAAAACGACACATTGTCTAAGCAGTGATTTATTGGTGGTTTAAGACACTGAAACTGCCTATTTTTTAAAAAAGAAAGCAAACAAAAAAAACATATAACTTAAAAAGTCTCAAGTATTGTGACAACCTGGCCGCTGTTGTTAATGTGTAGACATTTTCAGGCTGCCGAGGCGGTGAGTGACTCCTGGAGAACAGGCATGAGCGCCCAGCTGTCTGCGCATCAGGCATCCCGGTGATGAAGTCTTTGTTATGGTGGGACTGGGTGGGTGTTACCGCATTCAGAAAGCATTGACAGAAAGTGAGAAAGTTCCGTTTGATGTTTGCTGGCCTATTTGAATGAAACGTTCGCTGAACTGGGTATACCTTCAAAAGATACATATGATATATAGAATAATACTTTTCAACCAAACTTAATTAAAAAAATAGATAATTTAGAGTAAAATTGTCTTAATTAGGCTACTAATTATTTCCCTGCACTTACATCCGGTGTATTTTAACTGGAAATATAAAAACAACGTATGGCGTCAAATAACTTAGAATAAATAAATAAGACGCTAACGCAGGCCCACAGCTCTCCATGTATGAGCTTTCCATTATCTTCAAGTTGTTGTGAATCAAGTTTACTATCTCCAAAGCTCATCACATAATCAGGTTTTAACCTCAGGCCTCAGACTTCAAACCCAGAGATCAGATTCGTTGGCCACACAAAAGCCCAGACTCTCTGGAGCCTGGCTGCAGGGGCTCCTGCTGTAAGTGTAAACTCATCAATGAGCGGCTTAATTAGGACTAATTGTTGACCATGATCTCCCCGTTAGCTGGCGTTTGAAGTGCAGAGATGAGGACAAACAACGCATATGAAAGCCGAGCATATGGTCGGCCCTTTGTTGACAGGTGAGGAGGAAGACCCACCCAGCACAATGTCTGCATGAGGGGTCTCATCGTGACGTGTGTGAAAAATAAAGTGTCTGGTCTGTTTTTTTGTTACAGTCTACAACATGACAGTGAATGACACACCATCCAAAGGATTTAATTTATCATGATCTGTTTATATGGCTTCATCTGATTTGGCTTCAGCCTCTATCTTCATGATATTATGAGAGAATCAAATCAGGAGATCCACACAATGAGTTGTGATAAGAAGCTTTAGCCTAAATGGACAGCCGCCATCTTTATCAGCTCCTTCTTCCAGCCTCCTCCCTCCTGCAGATGAAAGACGGACTGATCCGTTCATGTAGAACTAATCCCACAATAAAGATAACATCAGCTTCAATGATGTGTGAAGCAATAAAATACAGAGTCCAGGTGCTTCGGTATAGAAGATAAACTTTATTTAGTTATAAATAGACATTTCTGTGAATCATATACAACTTTTAAATAAAACAACTCTGGATTGCACTTTCTTTGGATTGTAAGTGTCTAAGTCGGAAGAGTCTCTTAGTTGACAGTTTGTCAGTAGAAGTGAGGATTGTGGATCATGACATGGGGAGGGTGGTGAGGGGGGAGAGGTTGCTGGAGGACCATCTGCGGGACGGGGAGCGGGTAAAAGGCCGGGCCGGTCGCGGGGTAGTGGGGTCTCTGTCCAGCCATGCCGTGGTACTGAACTGGGGGAAGAGGCTGGAACATCACTGATGGGACTTGGGGGGCGAGGTAGTCCTGCACCTCCCGTTTCAGCTTCATCCTCCTGTTCTGAAACCAGGTCCTCACCTGAGAGAGAGAGAGAGAGCGAAAAAGTTAGAATCCAAACCAATGCGCAATTAAAGACTCAGCTGTAAAATGCTGTATATGAAAGAGGGTTGTTTGCATTGAAAATCGCATCTTACCTGAGTTTCTGTGAGGTTCAGCTTCTGTGCTGTCTTCGTCCTCTCTCCACCGTCCAGGTATTTGTGCTTGTTGAAGATCTTCTCCAGCTTGCTGATCTGCTCGGGGGTGAACTTTGTGCGCACGCGGCGCTGTGGCCCGTCTCTCTCCGCCTCGCTGGCCTCATCCACAGAGAGGCACTCATAGGAAGCTGCTTCGCTCTCGTACCCGGAGGAGTACCCGCTGATTTCTGAAACTGGAGAGAGGAGAAATCTGGTTATCACCGCTGCTCGTGCGTCAAGACTGCATCGCCGCTTCAAAGTTAGGGGGTGTGTTCTACTTACTTGGTGAGGCGCAGCTTGTTGAATGTGAAGGTGAGCACAGGCTGGAGTCCAGAGGCCTGCTGATCTCCGCTGGCTCCATGTGTTCAACGGGCTTTGATGGTTTGGGTTTTGGCTGCAGGTAGCCCTTGCCAAAAGTCGGGGGACGCGGCTGCACCAAGCAGGGGATATGAGGTCTGCAGGTCGGCGCAGTATCCATGCCAGCTCCGTGGTCTTCAGTCGGAGTGGTGGTGTGATGGCTCTGGGCCAGCCAGTCCACAGAAAAGTACTTCACCATGTTCGCAGTGCTGCTCAGTGACCTGTAAATCCACCAGATGTCAGAGGGAGTGTGTGGCAGCAGCTCCTCTCCGGGGTCAGCTTTTATAGGGGCCGGCCGCTCACCGCAATTTGCATATGTAGAGGTCCTTGTTAACGCCCGATAGATCCCGATGATTAGGGGTTAATGGCTCGTTATTGAAGTCTTTACATATCCTGTGAGTGTGTGGAGACCTGGCGCCACTGAGTCTGTGAGAATCCCCCTGAGCTCATACATTTGTCCGCCCCGACTGAAACTGAGGGCCCTGCAGAAACAGCCGGGCAGGAGAGGGGATGAATACTTCCATGTTGCTGCTGCGTACAGGAGCAGCGGAGGAGAGGAGTCGGGCTCCTCAGTCATTTTAAATAAACCTCGGCCACAAGAATGCGTAATTTAACATGGATGCAATTACTGATACCCGGGTCTGATGAAGAGAGACATAATCATCAGCCTATGTGTTAATGTAATGGTTGTGGAAGCGGGCGCAGGGGTCCACCAAGGTCCAATGAAATAGTTTGTAATGTTGTAAACACGTTCTCTGGAAGTTTAAACACGCTTTGATTTGACATAACTCCCCTCACCGTTGTACCACTTCTCCAATACAGTAACGACCATTTTCTCATATGACAATCACTGGAGATATGCATGTGCTTTAGTTGGCTGCGAAATGACAGTTTTTGAGTGAGGAAAGTTTTCTGACACTTTTTGAACAGCCAGAAACTGATTCATCAGAAACGAACACAGAGCCGCACAAAGAAAGGAGAGATTGGGAAATAGTCCTTTGACTATCGCTTTCCCTGCTCTCCCTCTCTCTGGCTTGTTTAAACCATATGGCTTATTTTTGTCACCTATAGGACACACTAATAATGAGTCGACAGGATGGTGAAAAAGTAATTTTTACTCCAGTAAGTACAAATTTGGCATGCATGTACTTTACTTGAGTATCTCCATTTTACTTTACATCTTCTTTACTACATTTCAGGAGCTCATGTTGTTCTCCATAGATCCATTTCACCTAGAGCCGCTTGTTACTTGCAGGTTAAGATTTTGCACGGGTAGTGGGTAGATATTATTTTATCCAAATCATGAGCTCCACCACTCTGTAATCCAATATATTATGACAATGACGAGATCGATTCTGCATGGTGCCGTGTCAAACACTTTTATTTTGTAAAGTTCATAGCCCTGGACTTGTACTAATAAAGGAGTACTTTATATAGTGGGTTTGCTTTTACATAAGCAACTGATGTGTGCACCTCTTCCACCACTGGATATATCTTTAGTCATTTAGTATTCAAGGTGCAGCTCCAAAATAGCTCCTTAATCCTTATCACAGTGATCCATGCTTTAAAGGTGATTCATTGGACCTGATGTGTGATGACATTATATTTCCTGGTTCAGTGCAGAAAATAGAAAATACAGGGGGACCAAAGAAATGTTTTTTTCATTTTTTTAATGATTCTTTCTCAGCACAGATCTGTCATTTGGCTTCTGGTTATTGCTGATACACTTTGACTGAACTGACTATCGTGTAAACAATGGGTCTATTACAGAGATTCACCAGTGACCAAACGGGAAATGGACTATAATAAGGACAGTGAGTGTGCGCGTCAAACTCAGCTTCAGAGCGACAGTAACACCCTCTGCACTGTCGCGTCACAAAACCAAAAACAATCCTGTCCAGTGAGAACTTCACCTCGCAGATTTTACTCGTGTTATCAAACGGGGGCTCATACTGCCGTCCTCCAATGGTTTCTTATTTGACGCGTCTTTGATACCCCGGTGAGCTGCTGGCGCCAGCTACCCAACAGCCAGCGTTTGGCACAGGCGCTTCAAACATTACGGATCAAAGGCATTACAGTAGCAACACAATTACAGTGGATTGTCGGCCCGTTCAAATGTAAATATGCTAAAACAAGCTGCGAGGAAGCTGGGAAAACCCTTGGAGCGCAAACCAGCCCATAGAAACAGACCTGGGTGATCCTGAGACTGACTGCCTCACATACTGAAGGATGACATATCGCACTTATAATACAACAGGTACAAGATCAATATAAACTCAGTGGAGTTATCTAAAGATAAATGCTCAGCCTCCTCCGCTTCTCTGTACACAGTCAACACGGTGACTCACAGTTTCACATCATGTCTTTTAGGCGCCAAATAAACCGAGACACAACTTTCCGTCAGACAGCGTCTAACCTGTGGGATTTGCGGGCCCTCCCCTGAGAGAGCTCTGCACGCACCAGCTCAGGGACAATACTGCTAAACTGATCGTTTAGTTATATGACAATGCAGATAAGAGGCTGGGCCTGGTTGTCTCCTTTATCGGTGATCTGTCGCTGTGAAGGCAGGAGTCCCTTCAGCCTTTTGGAGCTCTTTATCTCCGCAGCTTTGAAGATGCGCCCTGATCCCGATAGATAACAATGAAAAAGCGCCCGGGACGTCTCCTTCACACTGCGCCTGTTTCCTCAGCTCTGCCCCACACGAGCTCTGTCTGTCCCACAGGAAAAGCTGTAACACTCATTATATTCTAATTTATTGTGGGACTGATCTGGAGAAGAAAAAAAAAAAATCACCCAGCAGCTAATATTATTGTACTGTTTGGAAGTAACACAAGCAGCTTTTATTTTGAAATTCAATAGCGCTGGAGATCCCAGACCAGTGGTGCAGGAACTATTCAGCAGACTATTCCTTTACCACAGTGTAAACATACAGCAGCCCATTACAACTGGAAGTCCTGCATTCATATTCTGAAGTAAAATGATAGAAGCAAGAAACAAGAGCCATCATATGAGTACACACACACACGCACACGCACAGGCGCGCACACACACACACACACACACACACACACACACACACACACACACAAAAGCCCCTAACACACAGCATATTTAACATTGTTTTAGTATCTTGATACTTCATGACCTTTTCTAAATCTTTGAGAAATTCTAAACCTGATTTTGAATTGATGTCATGTTTCGGAAATAATTTGCTGTAGAAAATAAAACATTTCTGTTTGGAGTCTGTAAAACATAGTTAAATACAAAGTGTTTTCATGTTTCTATATCTGTGATTGGAGTTGACAGGACTTTTTAAGCAGTTCTACCCCTCACAAAACCCTAAAGTCTTTTTGGATTTATTATGTAACAGTTTGTAATAGTCATCATGTCTATCAGGGACTAATTGACCCAAAACATAAGTAATAACACCATGTCTGACGTAAAACTGAATAAAAAATATAATAATATATATATTTGTATTAATTCACAGCCCATATAACATTTAAAATAAGATATATATGAGCTGGTGCTATAATATTGCTTTAAGGTCATAATTAGTCTCCTTCATTAACAGTTTGAGCCCAGTTTGAGGCGAAGGGAAGGATTACTTCTTAAATACCTTTCTACATTTTTTTAATTTTAATAAAAAAGGCCAGAGTAAAAAGAAATGTTAATTCTGCAGTTGTGATTATTATTTTTACACATTGAGCAGCGGCACCCGTGGGACCCCAAACCATGAGGACGTGGTACAAATGTCAACAAAACACAAAGATTAATTTTGCCTGGATAAACTAATGAACTCACGCATGTGTCCAAATACTATGACAAAGTAAAAAAGTGTCCTTGTGGTCTGGTCTTGAATAACTTCTTAAATATGATGTAACCATTCTACAAGAGAAAGTCCTTGAGTGACATTCAAAAGGAAGAAATACCAGAAAGCACAAAAAGTTCCCTATGATGTCATCACCACACACTGTAAATCCTAATGGGAGGAGAGAAACCCGAGCTTCGGCTCCCCCACCGCCTCCCACCGCCTCCCACCGCCTCCCACCGCCTCCCACCGCCTCCCACAGCCCCCTGACAGATGTAACAGGGCTGTAACCTGCCATGCAGCCATTCTATCATGGATATTGTCTGACAATAATACACTTTGGCAAGAGAGAGCTTATAAAATCTCATTTATTTGGCTAAATTAAGCAAATCTTCGTAGCACGTCACATTCCATCTCCACGGTGTGTTTCAGGGCAAAAAACCATGGAGGAGAGAGAGCGGGCAGGAAAATAGAAAAATAGACACAGACTCAGCTTCACTCCTCATATAACATTTTGCACTGACATCTCATTATGTTCTATCATTTTCTCTGTAATAGTAAGGTACTGTCGTGACAGCAAGCTTGTCTAGCTTCACTATTGATAATAAACGCAATTATTTCACATTGTGCTGTTTAAATGGAATTAATATTAGATATTAATTTACCAAGCTAGTCATATAAATCTCATTTTGGTAAAGTCCTAATTGGTAAAAAAACGAATGATTAACCATTCTGCGTTATTAGTAATGTTTCCTACAAATCAGACACAATTCAGCAACATCAAATAGATTTTATCTGAATGTTTGACAAGGCTGGAATAGGACCAAGGACAAAAATTAGTTGCTGGGCCCCTATTTACCCCCATTCCCTCCTCCTTGTTTGCACTGTGCAGGTTGTTCCTCTGCTGGAAAGACATGCTCCCCAGTTTGCTGTGTGATGAGTTCATTGAATATGATCTAATTTAGGAATATGCACCTTCTATGTACAATATCAGCTGAAATGAAGGAGGTCTGAAAATTAGATCTTTGCACAAGCCCATAAGACACAGCCCTTTAGATTAGCTAACAAGGCGCCAGTATACTATACTGAATAGCTTTGGAATCCTTCCCGCCGCACATGTGCAACGTCAGAAGTGGGGGGGGGCTGTGTCTGACAGTCCAACATTGGTGCCCATTTCTCGCAGTTGTTGTCCCGGGTTTGAACTTAACCTCCTATTTTTTTATTTGTTGCACAACTACATCTGTCACAACAGAGTGCAACTTTATGAATGTCCTCCTGGAGCGACTGAAGGTGTGAACTGATACCCTATAGTTTAATGATGATTGTGTCTCACCCCTCTCTATAGCACTATATAGCCCTTCCACTGCAGGAACCTGCAAGTGTGAAAACACTGTTTTTGCTGTTAGTTCATTGACCAACATTTTTCAAACCATGGACCGGTGACAAAGTCCAGGCTTCTTGTTGAAGACAACATCCAGAGGGAATTTGAGATGACAAAGTTTACCTGAAAATTTAATCTGTGTTGAGCAAACTGGCGAGAAAAACTTAAATTTAACTGCAAAAAATAAATGAATAATAACATAAAGGACTGACAGGCTTGAAGACTAACACTGTCTGTCCCAGTTTGGCTAATAAAGGAGGATTCCACCTTATTGCCCTCATCATGTCAGTTATCTTGTGCTTTAATGGTGCATATTCCTAAATTAAGTCCCAGTTGATCATATTACTGCAGCTGCTACACAGTGAGCTTGTGGCTGTCAGGGGCTCCTGGGGTTCTCAGGCCCTGGTGCAGTTGCCCACTTTGCCAGCCTTTATTTTTTTAAATATATTCCCTATTCCTGCCATGTTCAGTCCACATGTGATTACATGGAGGCCTTAACAGCTAAATTACATGGTCAGATAACAAACGTCAGTATATGAGCTGAGGAAGAAATACTGCAAATTACAAACATCAGCCATTATTTTTATCTTTGTGAAGAAGGATGTTGAATATCAAAACCAAACAGATGTGTGACCAACAGCAGAACCTGTGTAATCTAAAGGGTGTGAGTTATAAATAAAGTTAAACTGATTTTACCGACCGAAGTTTAGGGAACAAAATGAACATACGATAGCAGAAAATGTTTTCCAGTCTACGAGGCTCTGTTGCCACGACAACAGAGGCATCTGAGGGTTGGGGCCTTGACCTGTTGGTGGTGACTTACTCCAGGGCTGTGATATGCGACCGGGGCACGGCTCACTGGAAGGTGGCCTTTACCCTCCTCAGCGTGTCCTGGATTCTCCGCGTTTGTCGCTCGCTAGAATGCTGGAAGTTGGCATCCTTGTCCGAGGCCAGAAGGTGGATGTCAGAGGTGGCAAGCCGGGCGATGCGGCGCTGAAGGTAGGCCTGCAGATCCCGGTCCGGGCTGTAGGAGTACACTGCCTCCTGGAAGGCGTGGACCTGACTCACAACCTTTGCGATGCGCCTAGACCCAGATATGAATGGATGGATGAGACAAATGAAGCAAAAGAATAAGGGGTTTAAAGTGAAAACATGAAAAGAAAATATGTCTGGCTGCATATTCTTTCTTCTTAGCACCATCATCAGCTTTGTCTGTGACCTGATTTGGAGCGAGCGGGGATAACCCGGGGTCCGCACTCAACAGCTGTGTCTCTGCCGTTCCCCGCTAGATCTCCTGACCCCAGCATCTGGCTTCACCCAGCCTCCTCTCAGCATCTGGCCCAAAACCTCTTTTCCAATCAAACCCCATCCCACGGGCGCCATCTGGTGCAACACTGGCACCCCTACCAACAACCCAAATTCAGCAGCTGTGCCATTACCATCCAACCGCCACTTGTTGTGACCTCAGCATCTGGTCAGCCATATTGGATTGAAGGAGAAGGACACAGGAAAATGCGAGTTGGCCGACTTTGTCATAGATGGATACTCAATATGTGGGGAGAGAGCTAATTTTCAGTTATTGGCGCTGACTGTTCATATTTTGTGTCACTACAAGGATAGATAACAGGCTAATTTCACTGGCTGTGCACGTCTTTCAATAACATCCCACCTCTAACATAATTAGTGCAAATTCCAGCTTGCAGTTATATCATAAGTTGCAGTGACGGAGGAAGGGAGGACCGGGCTTTTCGCCGCACAGATATTTTGAAGAAACAGGGCGTCTATTCCCTCTATGTTACTCAACAACAAGGAAGAACTCCACTGAGATACAGTATTTTGTCTTTTAACTTCCTGTCTGCCCCGTAAATAGGGATGTTTTGCATTGTGTGGGAGGACATCTGACGCTTGTGACCAAAGATCTGACCAGTTCCACAACATAACTTACAGCGTTTAGTTGTGTCGGGTCAGGAAGAAACTGAGACTTTCTTTTCTGGCAGTTTTATAAACATATCAGTTGCTATTAAAAGATGTCACAGCGCTAATTAGACCATTTCACCCACACAGACCCGTTCCTGTGCAGGTGAAATACAGTGCAACATGTCATCAGCTAGACATGTTGCACTGTATTATTTAAGCTCGTCTACAAAACTCTCACATCTAAATCCAGTTATGTCAAGTAACAGGATTTTTTTCACTTTGTACCACATGTTCAAAGCAGAACAGAAACACTGGTTATCTGGTTGTGCTCCTCAAAAATGGATCAGTCTTTCCATTTTTAAAACGTTCTCTTTTAACAGTTTTTTATTAATGTGTAACCACTGGTTTGTGCGCATGTAAAAGTGCATTTTGTCAGTGCTCATTCTGTACGTGTTTTATTGTACACCGGTCTCTCCTGGAAAAGAAACTTTGATCACAGTGAGAAGTACTGGTTTAAATGAGGGACCAAATAAAAATATTACTGTTATAATAGTCACGGTGACAGGTCAGTATGCATTGGTATTTTTGTTTTTCTAATGTTTGTGTATATATTTAACAGTATGCCATGTGAGCTAATTAACAATATTTATTCATCCAAAACAGACCGCAGGGTGGAGACTTATTTAGACTATTACAGTAAGCAGGATTTTCATATGAACATCTTCAACTTTATTGTGGAACTAAAAGATTTTCTACACTTCCAATTTTCATCATTAATTAAAATCCTCCTCCACCCAATAATGTGTTCATAAGCATAACAGCAGGATTTTGTGATGTCACAACAAATTTCTATGTAGTGAAGTACAGACCTCTCGTCTCTAGCATACTTTGCACTGAAAAATATTTGCATAGATTATAGATTGTCGATTTTTCAATGAGGTTGTTTTTATGTCTAAGAATTTGTAAATAGTTTACTGACCCTTTTTTTTGTCGATGAAAACCAAATAAGACAAATTTCTATTCAAAGCAAAGCAGTTTCATATGTCTTACAACAAGTCTAGGGAGGATCTTTCATGAATTAATCAATTAATAAATACTCATAATTAGACTTGTAACGATTATTATATCATCAATAATATAATTTGGAATAATCAAACCAACAAAGCAAAAAACAGGTAGTTTAGTGATACTTTAGCCAGAGGGGCTACAGTGAGAATACAAGTCACATTAACTGAATATGGTTATCATGCTGCTGCTGCTGTTTTTTTTTCATCATAGAAACATTTAAATGGTCCTACAAGACAAAGATAGCCAACGAACATCATTGGTAACTGTGTCAAGCGTGGCGTTTCAATCTGATATCTGCTGTAGCTGCGGTGGCGTCAGGTGAACGCAGGAATGTGGACGTGTGTTCCCAACTTTGTGGTGTTTATAGTGTGAACCCATCACGGCTTTGGCAACAGCAGCCAGAGGTTAAAAGACAAGGGCGGAAACGGGAAACACCAAAAAAAAAAAAAAGGGCGCCCACATCGGGTCGACAGCAGCTTATTACAGATCTAGAAATGATCTGGATTTTCTCCTCACCTGAGCTTGGTCCACTTGTAGGCTCCGGTCGTGAGCGTGAAGGCCCCGATCTCCAGCTGCTGGACGTGCATGGCCAGGATGTGCGATGACGGCAGGGTGGGCCTCCTCCTCGAGTGCTCTGCCCCCATCAGACACAGGTCGTCGCTCTTCAGGAACACCTGAGGAGAGAGCAGTTTAGCCGCACAGTAAATAAATGACTTCTTACTGGAAGATAAAAATTTCCAATAAGTCAAAAGCATGTGTAATATGAGTGAAAAACCTGGGAGGATTTTCAACAAATTTAACCTCTTTACATATGAAAACCAAGAGAGCATACGGTTTGTTTTCATTACATCTAAATAGCGGAGCTGGGAAGATAGCAATGTCTGTTGTTTGATGCATCAGGTTCTTTTGAGAATAACTTTCAGAAGCAGAGCCAGCTGTAAGCTTTCAGCACACAGGCGGGTTGCTTGAAGCTGTTTTTCTATTGATCTGTTTGCCCTGCAGCCCAGTTTCACAATATGTGACCAGCCTAGGCTTCAGTTACAAACAGCATAAGCGTGCGCCTGCTCAAACACACCTACGCACACACACCTGCACAGCTCGCAGCTCCTCCAGGATCTCAAACACCTTGGAAGACAGATGTTTCCAAGCCTGTTGGCAAGAGATGAGGAAGTTTTATTTAGTAGCTCCAAAATGAAGACGAATTAAACCGTGGCTTCAGTGCAACACCAGAGTCAATGACTATAACCTGCCTTTAGATTAAAATATGGAAATTTCTTGCATTGTCTCAACCAGTGGCGTCTTTTAATTGTTAGGTTTTTAATTACTCCTTTTCGAGGGCCACGTTCCTCCTCACTTTCTACATCACATTTGAATGCATTAATGCTAATTTCTCATTTGAGAAACTAATTAAACACCAACCAACTCCTATCACAGCTGAAGAAAACATTTAGCTCGAGGGCACCTGACTTATTACACAAACTCAGAATCTGTTTGAAGAGTAATTTATGAGATGCAGCCTCACTGGTAATTGCTTGACAGTCACGTTCTCCAGACCTCGGAGGACCTGCATGGCTGTGGCAAAGTTCCTTGATTCATAGCAGTGTTTTCCTATCCACAGATACTTGGTCAGCAAAGCAACTTGTGTCTGCAAAAAAAAAAAAAAAAAAAAAAAAAAGGAGAGTTTGCAATGAGAAGAAATGCTCAACAGGGCAAAATGCAAAAAACCTGCTAGCTCTTTACGCTGGATTGCTTTTCTTGGGACCACAGCAGACTGCATAATGAAGCACGTCCACTGGAAAAATACTATGTATAGTCTATATTAATAGTGCCTTGTCGACTGTTCTACATTTTCATTACTGCTACTGCTGATTATTTTTCCGTTTGACTAGAAAAAGGCTAAATTGAAGTTAAAAAGCAGGTGAACATTTCAGTTTCAAACACTGACAGCAGTTGAACTGTCTGACGAGCTGACGAGTGAAAGACGACAGCGGGTTGAAATGTCTTTTAAAGAGGACGAGGTGAAAGCAGGCGAAATGTCAACTGAAAAGCAAATAAAAAGTAACCGCAATTTTAAGCTGAAGTTGAAGCAGCAGATGTAGTTTAATGTGAGCTGTCATTTAAGTGTGAAAGATGTGACAAATTTGAATGGATGCAAATGAGCTGAGCGTTTTATAGATTGAATGGAGTGTCTATATGAAAGTATCAGGAAGTAGCTGAAGGAAAAAAAAAAAAAAAAAAACCTTCGTAATAATATTTTTCATAGAGTTTCTAACTGTCTATAACCCATTCAACCATGAGACCAGAGAGGAATCAGAGAGCACATGAGAGGAAGTCTGTGTCTGACATGAGAATCCGTGTTTGATAAGATCACAAAGCCCATGCTGTGTCTGTAATGGCTCCTGCCGACCCTGTTACTTTCATGAGTTCTGTCTCCTCTCACCTTGGTGGAGTCACAGATGACTATTTCCGAGGAGATCCAGTTAGTGACACTGTCAGCATATGTGAGCAGCCGCTGGAGCTGGCTGTCTGACAGCGTCCCCTCACACATAAGCAGACCGCTGCCCTCTGCTGGCGGCACGTTCTGGGACACATTCCTGGTGAGGGAGATGAAGAGACATCTATACTATAAATTCACAATAAAACAATAATAACATAATGACAAAAAACTTTGATAATTACGTCATTTTTTATTCATTTATCAAAAAGAAATCTGGTTGCAGATTCTGAAAATGTGAGGTGTGCTTCTTTGCTCTTTTCTCTTGGCCACACAAAACAAGCTCTTTGAGCCAGTCACCTTGGGCTCCAGTAACTGTAATGAAAGTCTTCATTGTTTGCTGACATTGCTTTCATAACCACATGACAATGATATTGAAAATTATAATTAGAAGCACTCCTACCAGAAACACTATTTTCCACATACAGTGAGAGAATCATACTATCAGTGGATATATACGTATAAACTTACTGTACACATGCGTCAGGGGTCAGCAAATAGGTTTAGCCAGGGGCCTGTTTGAAAACATATGTTTTCATTGTACTGTTTTTTCCTTTCTTTTAAGTCTTTTCAAAATAAAACTGTTTTAAGTTCCCATGTAAGAGCAGACGTCTCTGTTCCCGTTAGTAAGTTTGAGCTACTAGAGTTACAACATCTTACATTAATACTTGTTTATCAAAAATGACTCAAACACAAATGCATGACTTGTGCTGCACTATGATAAGATTATCCGCACCCAACACGCCGTGGCCTGCTTCATTCATGCTAGTATGAAGGGGACTGTTGTTGTTGTTGTTGTGTTGATAGTGAGGGGATTATCCTGGTGGAAAGTCAATAAAACACAACTTAAAAAGTTGCTTTAGAAAAAAATGTCAAGCTGCTTTGATTGTGAATTACACAAATCAGTTACGGTCAAATAGGCTACAGCTGTGGAATTAAAACTGTTTGTTCTTGTACTTGTTGATTTTAATACTTTTTTATCTATCTGTTAAGGTTATTAGACTTCATTACAGACACAGGCGCTGTTCTAACAGCCTGGCACAGAGTACATCTCTCCACATGTAGGGGCATCAAATCTTAAGGAGGGCTGCTGGATAATGGCAAAAATAATAATCACGATTATTCAACACGATTAGTCACTGACTTAGGAAAAAAAAACAAAAAAAAAAAACAAATTACAAAACAAAAAGCGTTGTGTCTATGTAGTTATTCCTGTTATATACGAAATAAGAAAGAGACATCTGAGCATAGGATATAGAAACGGAGTCGGTGAACGTGGAAGAAAACTTCTATCAATTGCCCAATTCCTTCAGTACCGAGGACAGAACCGATAACGTCCGATGGCTTTTGTAGGGGGGGATGACATTGGTTGTGAAAACAGAATGCAGCACAATAATCGTTGTCTCTCGATTATCTTGTTTTTATAGTCATTGGAGGCCAAAATCATAATCTAAACAAATCTTAAATTATATTTACTGAAGTTTACATGACTGTTGTACATCTACAGAAGAAAACTTGAGATTTGGCCCACGGGCCACTATTTGACCAACAACAAACATTTTACTGTCTTGTAGATGCTGCTGCACAAACATAATATCCATATATTATGTATAGTATCCCTATATTATGTAAGACATACATGTTACTAAGTCAACAGGAAGTCACATAGACTACTGTTCAGAAGGAGAATACGATGATGTAATCTAATATGAAAAGTAGACTCTCTAGATACAGATGGGTGGAGTTGTTGAACAAATCTGTTATCATGTTTCCATATAGATCACAAGGGGCCACTGAATGTGTGATGGTTATTTCAAATGATGAGAATCATCAATCAGTGCTATGGCTATCACAGTCACCAAATCTCACCCGAGCTGAACCACTGTGGGAGACTTTGGATCAACATGTCAAGACTCCCTTCCACAAACATCAGAAAACAGAAGGAGGCGAAATATTTTTTTACACAGACTTATGATCTATGCTGAGCAGCACTGAAACTGAAACTGGAAGCATGTGGTGGTTCAGCACCTCACTAAAACCCTGTTTAAACAGAGATCCTGCTGTATTGCCATTAAGAGTACTCCTCATTATGCCGGCTTTATTGCTGGAACAACAATAACAATAACAATGTCCCCTCATTCTGTGATGGTTCAGTTCATGCAGAACGACTAGGCGGGAATATAGTTCCAACATTCCTGCCTTAAACAGGCTGTGTAAAAGGGGCTCAAGACACTATGGCCCTGTCCAGATCGGGCATTAACATTCATCTCGGGTGATCTCTTCACAAGTGGACAGCTCTAGGTATGTCACTTCACACCTGGCATTAGAATGCATCCCCACCTGCTACTCAAGTGCCCACTTGTGATGGGATCTCACTTCCCTGATCTGTATGCAAAAAAACAGGTATGAGTTGTCGTTTTTAAGCAGCCTGTTGGGTCTGTTGTCAATGTGTGTGTGGGTGTGTCTGAGAGAGAGAGAGAGAGAGAGGGAGAGCAGGCTGTGGAGGGGTTGAGCGAATCATTGCTCTGCTCACAGCTCTACAATGAAATTAGGTTTAATCCATTTGGAAAAAGTAGGATATTTTCAGTTCATTATGAAACTGGCCCAGACCACCTCCGAATGTGGTCTTAATGACTGGATCTCGAATGCATCCTCAGTGTATCTTGGGTGCGTTCACACCTGTTCTTAGAGCTGTCCACTTGTGATCGTCTCACCACAGATGGATCAGGTCTGAACAGGGCCTATGTTGGTTTTTCCTTTTCATTTGCCACCCATCTGTATCCAGTATGAAGACTGTAGACGGTGTTTAAGCTCGAACATTATACTCACTTGTTTGGGATGGAGACTTTGTCCCCGACTCCGTGGACTCTGGAGTTGAGGAAATGAACTGGATGACATTCCTGGAACATTTCCTGCATTACAAAAGGTAAATCACAAGTAGATGAATTAGAGCCTTTCTGGGCATTCATAGAGACATGTCTCCCTCTAGTGGTTAAACGAGACAACGACGACGGTGGTGGATTGAATGCACGGAGGATGTGTGTACCTGCTGCAGGAGTGTGAGCTGTTGGGCTACGTGCTGTGCGCTGTATTCGTTCTTGCTGAACGGGAGTCGCTCCTCACTGTGCAGGCAGACACCGGAGAGGTCATCGACCAGGGAGGGATAGCAAGGCATAGGCAGAGCTGCAGCAATGGAGAAGGCTTTGTCTTTAGGCATGGACGCAGAGGGCTCCACCACTCTTGAAATCCTCCACTGAAAAGTTCGGAGAGAAGATGTATTTCATGAAGGTACTCTTTCAAAACGGTGAGATAGTAGACTCAGTAGAAGCAATCAAAATTCAAATTATACACAAAGAATACGCAGCAACTGAACTTGTTCTCTGATTTCCCCTTAAAATGTTGAGCTTAGGCAGGAAATATCTGCATGCAGAAAGTGCAAATCGTTTTCTTGCTCACACAGTATAAATAAAAGTCCAGACTCACTTGAACTAATCAACAGGAAACAAAACCAAATGGTGTAACTTTTTATTATAATGTACTGACCTTTCTGCCGAGATCCTCATTGGACGAATACAAGCACACAGAGTCATCGTCGTCCTCTACGCTGATAAGGCTATCTCTTCCTTGACTCCGCCTTGTACTTAGGGGGCTGCAGAGAGCAGCAAGAAGGGCCTCCCCTCGGCTGTCGACAGGAATTACCTGTGGAAAAAACAAACAAACAGAAAACAAACAAATGTACCAAAACAAAAAAGCTCCATCACCTTTAAATAGATCATTTAGACTCACATTTTAGAGTTATAACACATTTTTTCAATCCCTGTTGTTATGCTGTCATCTAATAAGACAAATGACTTGAATTGAATTGTGTTTGCTGTCGAACCTCATGGTGTCTGATAGCCGTTTCTATTTGTAAGTTTCAGAAAATGAACTGGGTCGTTAGCATGAGCAGCAACAGGCAACGAGAAGTACGGCACCTTGAGGAACTGCAGGCTAAAAATATTGTATGTTTTAATACAGCCCTGCTATTATAATATAAGCAGTATTATTATAGTTGCTAGGAGGTTATGTACCTCAGTATTAAGGAAGTTCTCTAATGTATCCACAAGGTTGGACTTGGGTGTGAAGTCCACCTGTTTACACTCTGTTATCCAGAACTGGAGCACGTCCAAACTACGATGGAAGATCTTCTCACTGTCTCCTGACATGTCTGGACCTTCTCTGGAACACAAAACAAATTTATCACACAATTAATGGAGAGTGTTTCATACTGTGTGCTATAAAGCATTATGTTTTATAGCTTAGAGGAGAGGCTGGACTAGAGATATGGGTTTTTCTGCCTACTGTACTGCACTACACTGTTTCTCTATGTAATCATGAGCTACTTGATATACTCTACCTTGCTGCACTGACAAATTTATCCATTATGAACTGCAGTAACTGCTCAGGAGTGCAGAAGAAACGATAGGTATACAGGAACTGCTGGATATAGCCCTCCATGGCAGCATTTCTGTGATGACAATGAACACAATGACATGGAATTAAGTTCAGAAAGAAACAAAGTTATTAACACTGTTCAGTGAAAAATATGACTAAGTCTACAACAGACAATTAAAGAATATAATAACACAAACGCCGACCTTCAGGGTTGAAAAATAAAGCCAACACGTGAAGCGCCAAAAGCTGCAGTTCTTTGAAAGGCCACTAGAGTCTGGTTCCAAAAGCGAGTCAATCCCCAGAGACTCCCATGTTCAAATGTCCAACTTTACAGCAGAAATAAACATGTTTACAGCCTGGTACAAAAAATGGTTTGTCTCTATAACTAATTTTCTCCTTCACGACAACTGTACAGTGGGTGAATTTTTTATATAACTCACCCGTTTCAATATATTAAGGATTAAAGTTATGCATAATTGAAGGTGTGCCGCTTTGAGTGACAGGTGGGGGAATGTACGCTTGCCACAGACTGGCATTCACTGAAGTCTCGACCCCACGTACATCCCACCTCTTTGCCCATCTTTGGATTAGCAGCGAGTTCGTCAAGTTAAACTTGATCATCTTTTCTATGCAGTTCCTTATCCTGATTAACCTTATTGTTGGCAGCAGACAGTGGGAACCAAAACTCCTTCAACTCCTTCTGGGGAACCCCTTCAAGCACTCTCAGACCATGTGGGAGATGTAGTCCCTACGTATTTTCTATGTCCGGCCCAGGGTCTCCTCCCACTTAGTTACGCCCAGAACATTTTAAAGAGTTTCCAGGGGGCACCATTATTAGGTGCCCTAAATCACTTTAAATGCCTCTTTTCAGTGAGAGGGAGCGGTGACGTCATACAAAAAGCTCTCCCGAATCACAGCATCATGGTGATGTGTCTCATGTGAGTTGGCAGACAAATGGGAATTGATGAAAATCCCCTATATGGCTTTTTAGGAGAAATATCTGAAAATAAAAACAGCTAAACGATTTTTTTGTTGAGGAGCTGGGTCAACATTTTCAGCCCTGAGTATTCACAAGCTATATATATATATATATATATATATACCACCAAGAGGGGATGGTAAGCTTGCACATTGCCCAAGATGCAAAATCTTGGGCAAAAAAAGTCATTTTCAAGTAAATCATTTGCCAAGATGCTGTGAGCACACTGTAATAGTGGCCGACGCCTACTGTAGTGGGAACTACCACAGGAGTGCTTTTGAGTATTTTGACAGGTGTTTATATGTCTGTCTGTCTGTCTGTCTGTCTGTCTGTGGACAGATTTTGTCAACATGATAATGTCACAACCTGCAAGATACAGTCACAAAAAATAACAGGTGTGTAATTGAAGTAAGCGGTTCTTCAATGCTAATATATTTACTGAAATGTTTAAGCCCTTGTGAGGGTATAAACTGAAAACAAGTCTTATCAGAGCTGTTAGAGGTGGAAAAACAGCTTCAGCTTGAGGCAGTGGAAACTAAAAGGGGATAAAGAATTTATGGATTGTGACCTTGTTTTTCTAAATGCTGATGCTGTTTCTCATAGCAACAGATACAAAGCAAATGCTATAATGTAAAACTTCAAAGCAGCAGTGATAGTGTCATGGTTTACAGATCAGATTAGAATTAAGGATGGACTTCTAGTGTTACTGACAAAATTTATGTAACCAATTACATGACTAATCGAAAACGTGTGGGTGACAGTGGGTGAGCAACAGAGCGAGAGAAAAGAACTAAAGCACAAATGTATTTGATACTGTCAACAAATCCTATGAAAAGGCAAAAAGCAACTATGAACTGATCCTACTATTATGTATAGTCCACTAACATGATTCCGAAGCCTGATAGATCTTATTCCTCTGTCCCATAGAGCTCCATTGTTGTCCAAAAATGATTAAAAGCACATCAGTGAGCCACACTGTTGCACACGGTGACAAGTTCCTGAATTAACACAAACATGGACACTAATCTATTTTGAGTCAGTCCCACATACATCAACTAGCAGCTGTTAATACTCACTAGGGCATAGTGTATTAATCCACAGGTGAAAAGAGTCCCAAACAAATGCACCATTTACCTGCCTGATAAAAAAATAAAAATATTTCTGACTTTAGTCGTTTTTAAAGATTCATGTCTTCACTACAAATGAATGAGGGTATTGCTGCAGGAGTGGGGAGGTCAGGTCAGAAAGTAGTGAGAGACAGACTGACATATTGTGTCTTTTCATGAGATTTCTTGACATTGAAAATAATACAGATGAACGCCAGCTCCTTCCTTCGACAGTTATCAACACGATAACAAGACTTTACAGCCGAGCTCGCAGCTCTGAATGGCTGTACTTTGGCAGAGCAGTGTTTTAAGCTAACTGCTAATGTCAGCATGCTAATATACTCGTAGCAACAATTTAAACAATTACCAATGTTAACATTCTGAGGTATAATGTCTGTGTTGTGTACAATTTAGTCTGGTGGCAAAGTGCTATAGTTGGAGAGTGGAGACAACTTAAAAGTTCCTATTATTGTTTTTAAACATGTTAGAAAGATAATTTCATTTTTAAAACATTAAAAAACATTATTTAAAAAGGTTTTTTTTTTTAATTATATTTTTCACCAAAATTTTACAGTTCCACTAATAATTTGTTGGCCCACTTGCAATGACTTCACGGCACACCAGAGGACACAGGTACGGTGCCACTGCCAAGGTCAGTATGACTAATCCTCTGGGGACATGAAGAGAGCTGTACAAAATTCCACAGCCATATATCAAATAATTGTTGAGATATTTTAGCCTGAGCCACACTGCTAGCATGGTTAAAAACAGCTGTAATGACAGTCTTTATTTTATGAAAAGCATGTCTGTTGTACAAACGGTAAGATCAAGGATCTTCTTCAGTTTCTTACTGTAACCTGGTAATTTTCTGACCCGAGTCCTTGTGGAATCCCTTGGTTGGACGCATCAAAAGCAGCAGGGAGAGTAAATAATTGAGCACAGAACTCGGATCACAAGGGCTGCCTTACACTTTGAAACATTATCACAAGTCCTACAACCTCATGACTTGACTAGAATTTCAAATTTAACCCCTGATCAATAATACCTTGTGTAGAGGTAAGCCATGAGCCCCACAGAGGAGCCAGCCTGCAGACTGGTCTTCCCTTTGCTGGTGCCAAAGTTCAGAACAGAAGGGTCTTCAGAGGACTGGAGGTCCAATGATCCAGGTCCAGCGACAGCCAAAGAAGGTAGTAATGAAACCTCCAACCCCCACTGATCCACACTCAGAATCTGCAGGAGTAAATGACATCATATCAAAGGTTAGAAGAAAAAGATTGTTGGGAGATGCATGACAAACATCAGTGTTGGGAATTGTATCTCTTTGTCAGTACCTCAAGGTATTTCTTCACACAATCCAAGAAGCCCACTTTGGATCTGAGTTCCTCAAGCTGGGACTTGAGTTTAGACAGCATCAGTTTGCTCTCAGAACCTTTGGGATACAGGACATACACAGTTTTATAGATCATAATGGCAGCTTGCTGTTTTCATACACCAGCAGCGTAATGAAATGGGCACCCAACCTTTATTTTTCCTCTCTTGTTGAATCAGCTTCTGGTAGAAATTTCTAGTTTTCTTTAGATTCCTTGTTTCAATTATCAGCTGCTGCTGCAGTTCCTGTTCAAAGGAAATCACACACAATCAAACAAAGGCCCTAAAATAACAGCACATGCCTTTCACTGCCTTTAGGTGTTTCCAGTGTGTATGGAGCAGAGTCTTCATTTTTTTCCCTTCTCCTCCCTCTTCACCATGGCAACAGAACACAACAGCTCTTTTGAAGTGAAATGAGTAAGAAGTCGCAGCAGCTCGGCTCTTAAGGTGTGTTATTAGCCGTTACACGAACCCTCTGAAGGAACAGTGGTGCCATCAAAGTGTGCAAACACAAAGACGATTCATTAATATTCTTTTGCAAATGATAATAACTTCCTCTGCCAAGGGCCAAGTTCAACATATTAATATTCAGATCCAGTTTGGAGAGAATAATATGCCAATTATCCTAAAGTCCCCAACATGTTCTCGTCCTATTTACCCCAAAGCCTGACCGTGCCCCACTTCATTACAGTTAAGAAAATAATTCCTGTACTTGTTCATAAAACTCGACCTAGTGAAGAGCTGCTGAAGCTAAACTGGGTGCAACAAGCACTTGGATGTAACATAAGGATAAAACCTATAAAGAATCAAGAGTCTAATTTTTAAAAATGAAAACCGGCTCTGTCTTTGTTTAAAAACCATCAACACGTGATAGAATATCAGCTTTTCGTTAATATACACAACTCTATTCACAACCTATTATTGCAACATGCAGTACATGTAAAATACATGCTCTGTGATATACATTTCATTGTGTTAATGTAATAGAATCTCATCTATAAATCAGCCGCTTCACACAGTCTGCTGTTTGTTCAAAGACACAGGGTGAAGGTCAGACATGAGTCACCGGCAGAAGCCTTCACAGGTTCACCTACCTGCGTTTTCACATCTAGACACGGTGATCCCGTGTGCTGTCCCAGATTCACCGCGTACTGTATCACCTCTGGACTAAAACAGTCTTCTCCAAAAAAGGCAGAGGCCCACACTGGGCTTAAGCTGAGGCCTGGTCCCTCTGCTCTGGATCCAGGCGAGAGGAGTCGCTCTGACGCCAGGGAGTCGCTGTCCTCCATATCCTCTGAGCAGTCAGGGCTCATCTGCTCGTCCGGGGCTCCGGGCAGCCCTTCCTCTCTCCCCGACACAAACTCAGCTTCAGAGGGGCTTTCATCGCTGCCCCCCACTGAATGATCTCCTCCCTCCATGACCCCTGTGTCTGAACAGTCCATGCTCACACCTCGACCAGTAAACAGGGACAGCAGAGAGAGTGGGTGGGGGGAAGAAGAGAGGGACTGAATCACATGGAAGGCAAAAAAAACAAACTGGATTTGTGAAGAAAACACAGAGAGAGATCCAAGACGGGTGCTGGGGGTATTTGTTGCTAACCCTGTCATAGCTGCACAATGCAGCCACTGTTAACAGATGAACTGGAAGGCAGTTCAAGCTCAACTTGTTCTATCACTATCTTTTTATCTCCAATATCTAGTAACCAAGTTGTTTGTAATCAAGATCCCATGTCTAGCATATTTTAATAGCACAACCGATGCAGATGTAAGGGCTTGCGTGCCTGCGTGTGTGTGTGTGTGTGTGTGTGTGTGTGTGTGTGTGTGTGTGTGTGCATGTGCGTGTGTGTGTGTGTGAATATCACTGGCCAGGAATGAGCTCCAGAGGAAAAGAAATCTTCAGCGTTTGCTCGCCTTCAGCCTTGGACTCCTCTCAATGTACTACAATCTTAAGAACAGCATCCAACAGCCACTCACAACTCTCATGACTTCAGTCAGCAGCCAAATAAAGAGAAATATAAAGCATCACGGGGGGGTTGGGCTTCAAACCACCTTTTTTTTTTCCAAATTTGCAACCCTTTATTGAATCTATTTAGGTAGTATATTTGAGGAGGACACTTCTTAGTCAAAAAAGTATTGTTTTCATTGCAGCAGTGGTAGAATGTGTATTTCCATTTCATGGTATTTTACACTTCTACTCTACTACAGTTCAGAGAGAATTATTGTAGTTTCTGATGCTGTAAAAAGCACTGTATTTTCATTATATGACAGCTTTGCATATTTACTTAGTTTTGCCACATAGATCACATATTTTGAATTCAGCTAAATGATTACCTGCTCTACGCTGCTGCTACACTGATTTTTGCTGGAGAAAGATTAAAATAATTTTATAAGAATTTTGTATTATGATGATAACAAATCTGTGTATTTCATAAACCTGGAATTGGATCCAAAATTCAACCGGCTATGAAACCCGACCCCATGAGCTAGATCTTTGTCTAAACAAGCATAGAATTGAACATGAAAGTAAAAGTCAGTTTCCCACCTTCACTGACAGAGTGCTGACTCCGCTCCGATCTCAATTCAAAATCTTCAGGTGCAGTCTCATTTTGACAGGGTCGGGCCTCGGTTTCTTCCCAAGAATCCACAGCAGCAGGACTGGAAGTGTGAATGTTTCCATTCAGATCAAGATGGCCGTGCAGGCAAACTTCTCCCTTCCCTCTCCAGACAGTTGCTATTAAGGGTGGGGTGAGAGCTGCCCTTTTCACAGCCTTTGAAGAAGGCTGCTCATCAGAGCCACTGCAAGGGGCACATTAGGAGAGAGCAAACACACACACACACACACACACAGATTTCAAAGCTAGGTAGGGACAATTAGCACTTATTAAAAGAATAATGCCAATAAAGGCATATATGTGAAAATTAACAATTTGGAGAAAACACATGCTGATGGTAAAAAACAAAACAGTTGACATCACATAAAACTTCTTGCAGATCAGATGCACTTGCCAAGACAAAACACAGTCCACTCCAGTCCATGTCAGAGTTAGAATGGACCAACGTCTTAATAGAGAGGTTACAGACCTCCCTCTATCCCCTCACTGAAACTGGAACAGTGAGAAAAAAATAACCCCCCCCCCCCCCCCCCCACCACACACACACACACACACACACACACACACACACACACACACACACACACACACACACTTCCAACCACCCCTCCCAGGGCTACTTGTCAGCATATCAGTAACAAAGCAGATGAGGCTTTACATGTATCTCCAGTGTTGCCAGGTATTCTCCACAGCACAACACAGATACTGCAAAGCTGTTGCCATAGGGACCATTTAAGCTGCTGGCGGACGTTTATTTATGAAGCGCATGTTGCATTAATGCTCATTTGAATGCTTTGTAATGGTGTGCACATGTATACGAACTGTGAGTGTGCAGGGGAGGAGAGGTCATGTTCATGTGAGGACTACATCAATCTGTGTGTGTGTTCTTCAGAAGCCACTTAAGAATAAATTAAACATCTGAACGGGTATCTTACTGTTTAGACAGACGCACTGGCTGTTGTGCTGTGGACAGATTTCTTTCCTCGAGTCAAGATAATCATTTTCACACCTCTGGTAATGTCTTTAATTCATAATGTAGGCCAATTGGGGCGATTTGATTCATCAACCCACCCCCTCAAAAAACACTCACTTAATTAAAGGATTAAAAACTTCTTTCAGAGTCTTTGAACTGTGCTGTGATTGAGTCAGTCATTGAAGCTGTGGTACTGTGGCAAGAAACGATAAGACGAATGGAATAACAGCAAAAAATAGTGTTGTTGAGGTGTTAGGTGGTCGATTTTGATGTAGAAGTACAGTGTGAAATACATAATTTCCACAGCACTGACTCTGTTCTGAAAGACCTGTGTTGGTTGCCCAATAATTACAGTTTATTGATTTTTGAATTTTGCTTTCACTTAAAGGTCCCATATTTTATACTTTCCGGGGTTTTATTTCAAGCGTTGATCCATAAGAAGATATATTTGTGGTTTTAAGTAATAAAAACCAGCTCAGTGTAGTTTTACATCTCCTTTCTCAGGCTTCTCTTTGGAGCACTTGCAACAATAGGTAATTGAATCATTGAAATCTGCTCTGAGCCTCTCTTCTGATTGGCTGACTGTTTTCCGAGTGATGGATTAAAAATATAGCAGTTTCCAGGTAAAACACAAACATATTTGGAGGAAGTCCTGACAGCTCATTTTAAGGCTCAGTTTCTGAATGCAGGCTGTGTGCATTTCTCTGTGGACTGAGCATTTTGATGCTTTCACAGTATTAATATAGAACCAACAACTGCTTTACAACCTAAAAAACAGGGGAATCTCACTTTATACAATATCGGACCTTTAATTATTGTAAATAAATCATTGAGCTATTCCTTATTTACACATTATTGAAGCATGTGCCCCCTTATTATGAAGTACTCATTTGTGTATCACTTCATGAGGATGTACAGCTGGTGGCACAAGTAGAAATCTCAGTCTGCTGGCTACAATGAATTTATTTTCCTTTGTCTAGTACCAATTGATGAATATATTTTGTTTTTTAACATGCAGTTAATTCAAAAAGAAAAAGACACAAGTGTCTGAAGTCCTACTCACGGTGTGGATGGGCTGTAGTTGACCAGGCAGTGTAAAACACCCAGCAAGTCTTCTTCCCAGTACACATCACTGAACCTCTCCTTCACAACACTGGCGAACGTGTGGTACTGGAGGTCCTTCAAAGAGAAGATGTACTCCCCTCGGAAGAGACAAAAAGTTGATTTTCAAATGAATATGTCTGAACAACTGAAGACAAGGTGATGGAGCAGGTCATTGCTTTGTTGTTTTATTCAAACATGCCTGCACTGAAGGTGTTATCTGGTAATAAAGCAACATTGTGCTGATTTTTAACCCACTTAGACATAGGGGTGACTGTTCTCTGTGACACTGCAGCTGTCTAGTTCACTTCTGCCATCCACTGGCATATTCTGACGTCAATGATACAGTGAGACAAGATAGAGCTTTATCTGTTCCTCTCCACCCAGGGGCATCCCAACAGCTCAGTCCGCTATCAGAGAGGAGAGCTGTATGTGTGTAAAAAAAATTGTGTAAAAAGCCCAAAATATCAACCAGATACACAGAACATTATTTTAATGTTCCCTAGATGTTCTGAGGAGGCATGTTAAAATAACCATGGTGGTACATTAAACAATTTTGTGAAGATCGTCTTGGAATCTCCTTAGACCCAGTGAACCCAGGCTGTCCTCACAGCCTCTCTCAGATGAACTGAAGTAACCCTTTATCAACACCACCACCCGTGACCACCTGTCATGTCCTAAATGTGTTCACTAACTTATTTTAAACAGGATGTTGTTTAACATTGTTGATTAGGTAAAAGTATATGTTGTTACAATATTTTTTGAACTGTCAGTATTTAGGTCAAGTTTGTATTCATGCCACTTTAAGCTGACAATTTGAACTGTTCATTCATTACTTTTATTTATTTCAGTCTTTTGTCTATTCCTTTTAGCTAACCACTTCAAAAGTTACCTGCACAGTTGACAGGAAATCACATGATCTCAGCAGCAGAAGTTGGTCTTCGTCATGTTATTTTTGCATGAACATATGCATTGCATGTACATAATCAGGCTCATAGGAAGATTATGATAAGAATATAATACATGATGTTGTTGTGTAAAGCAAATGAAGCAAAAATAAAATGATGTTGCATGGTAAAGATACATACCCATGGCGATGTCCTCACTTCCATTATTCAGATAGCCATTAAGTGAAAACTCTCCCTTCAGCAGGTCAATCACCTCCTTTAAGGCAGGGTGGACTTTGGAGGGGGTGGACTCTGAGGGAGACTGGTTCTCACCTTGCATTCCTGGATTTGTTTGTCCAATGTGAGTTCTGGGCACACTGTGCTCCAGGTGGCTGTTAGAAATGATGGAGCTAGAATTGAAATATGATGGTGGGCCATATTCCTGAGCTTCAGGCCTCACAGGCACATTCAGACAGTTAATAAAGGGACCTTCAACGTTCTCTGGAACTGTGATTAGTTCTTGCAAAGGCTGTGGGACCAGCGAGAGATTTATATCTAACCCGAGGAGAGACTCAGGGGCCCTGACCTGCACAGGCACTAAAGAAAGACGTCCTGTTATGGGATCCTGACGGAAGAGGTAATTGTTGAAGACACCACAACCATTAAGGTTAGAGGATAATGGTGGAGGAAGAGACACTTCACGACAGGAAACATCAGGGAGTGTAGAAGAAGAGTTAACCAGTATCTTGTCACTGGAAGTTGTAGCAGTTGTAGTTATTGCCTGACTAACAGGCGACTCCTCTATGTGTAGCTTGGGTTCAGTCTGTGCAGGATGTGGGTACTCAGAGTGTGAGGTGAAATCAACATCCCTTTCCTCGATGTGTTCACTGATTTTTGTGAATCCATCCTCAGTCCTGTAAAACAAACAATCACTAATAAGCATTTTATTTATTAGAAATTCTTCAACATTCCTGGGAATATGCTTATTTGTTTTGCTATATCTATCCATCTATCTATTTATCTATCTATCTATCTATCTATCTATCTATCTATCTGTACACATACACTATGCCATATATATATATATATATATATAGTGGGCTCATTCAGTACTGCAGGATCACATGATACACACCTGCCCCAAGAGGGTGTTTCCCATACACAGTCATTACAAAATAACAATAAATACATAATGACTCTTTGTATAATCAAAATTCTATACATTCAGTCCAGTAAAATGTTTTAGAAGAGCTGTATCAGTAAATTATTTCACGTCATTTGCACATGTGTGTGAAGTCATGGGGAGGTGTGGTTAGAGAGCATTAAAGGTGTGGGAAGGTGGATTTGTTTAATCTTTGTACAGAGCCAGGCTGCTGGTCCCACACTGTTTTTGTGCTAAGATAAGCTAACCCACTTCACATCTAACTCTCAGCAAGAAAGCAAAAAAGTCTATTTCCCAAAATGTAAAACTATTACATTTAAATTTTATGACTTTTATCCTACAAATTGCTTTTTAAAAAGATGCGTCAGTATTACAGTGATAATAACATCGCACCCTTCAATGGCAGCTCCAAGATTTTGGCTCTCCTCCTCTGAGTCCCTTTCATTGGTCAGGATGATGGGGGTGAAGTGTGTGGCAGTGGAAGTGAAGGCCTCTGGGAGTTGGAGTTCCTTGCTGACTGGATAGCTGTGGGGAACAGGGCCAGGCACAGGAGCCAGTCGGCTCTCAGTGGCCATGGGCACAAAGCCTACACACAGTTACAAAAATGCCAGATACAATATCAGTGATATTGTCTCATGCAATGCACGTCTGTAAATTACACAAAATGTGTAAAATATTAGGAACACCTGCTACTGTGGCGTGATCCAAGTTAAAAGCCATGATACCTTTTAGTTTTTTTAAGGAATTCCCCCTCAGTCAGGAATGTGAGACGTAAAAGAAATGGCATTTGTGAGAAAGACATATCGCTAGTCAAAGGGTCTTCTTAATATTTGTCACATTTCGTGTATAATATATTGTACATTTCAAGGAAAACTATATTGCATGAGGGTCATCCATACTAAAGCGAAGCTGTCCTACCACTGTTGTTTTGTTCAGACTCTTCACATGAGCTGTGATGAGTTTCGGTTGCACTCAAATCTTCTGCATCTGTGGATTTTGAGACTGGCTGAAAGACAATAGAATTGATTCATTACAATAAGTAAAGAACCGAGAACACTGTGGGGGTCGAGTAGTAACAGCACATGTCACGTAACCACAACATCCATGCTTTGAATGCAGCCACGGACCTTTCTTACAAACCTGCCTTTCTGTCAAACCTGCCTCTTCACTAATAACTGACCAATCAAGAAAACAATAATAATAATGATAATAGAGAGACAATCTATTTTGAAGTGAGACAAAACAAGAGGATGACCGAACAGACAGAACAAACTGACTGATTCTGGGATTTAAGATGAAGACACAGAGGTTTAATTGTATCTGTGGTGTGAAACAAAGGAGGGTTTACCGGGTGAACTCTGCTGATGAGGTTGTTCCACACAGTCTCAGCATCTGTCCCTTGATGTGATAAGTAGTCACGACAGCTCTGGAACAGATCCACATAAAAACAATATGATAACAACAATAACAATGCAGAACACTCACAGACACCAATAATGTCATAATGAATTCACTAATCAAAACACCCATTGTTTCTAAAACTAACAGCTTCTTTCAAAAGAAATGACTGACAGCAAGGTAAATGATAGTATTTTTGTCGGAGAGTCCTTCAATGAAAAAATGACATGGTACTTTTACAACCTGGATTCTCTATATTTAAATTACAAGTGGTTTTTCTTCTAAAAAGGATTTGCCTGTTTGTACATGCCTCTCTGAAGTTGTGTTATTTGCACACTGATATGGAAATCTAATCAGGGTTTATTGATAGAGAACTTTTCATATACGTAAGTCAATATTAATTCAAATTATGTGTCTACAATAAGACAGACACAGAACAATAAAATAAAATGACTCAAAATGAAACAAAACAAAACAAATAAAAAGAAATAAGAAGAAAATTAAAACAATTTGGGGTCAAAATGAGCTTTTTCTAAGAGTTATTTTTCTATAGGAAGTGATTAATTGACAGGTCCTTCCTCACTCAATTAACAGGACTAGCCGACAGCCATGCTAACAGCTCTGCCAGGCTGTGTTTAGGCAGTATTTAGCGCTTTGAGCAAAATGCTAACATCAGCATGTTAACATGCTCACAGTGGTAATGCTAACATGCTGATGCTTAGCAGGTAATGATTGTCATGTTCACTAAAGAAAGACGTCCTGTTATGGGATCCTGACGGAAGAGGTAATTGTTGAAGACACCACAACCCAGTTTCTGTTTTGTAATAAAATTATCAATGAGAAAAGGATTAATCGACATTCATCAAAAAGTAAAGCTTTCATTTTTCTCTTGTAATTTAGTTGTACACTTTTTTTTTTTTTTTTTTACAAATTTAAATCCCACTGCTATATATCTAAGAACAGGCAGCTGAAAACTGTGATATTGTTGATGGGGCTGCTTAAGTCTGAGAGATCAGTGGGAACACTGGAATGAGAAAAGTAATGGGATGACACAGGATCAATTTCAGGCCGGTGCAGTAGGGAATTGCAAATAGCAGAGCTTTGCGTCTGAGGAAGAAAATGGAATAATATGGGAGGCCACATGTGAAGCATGCAGTGTCAGACAGAGAGCCTTGGTGATAAATACATCAGGCTGGCAGAAGAAAAAAAAAAGTAAAAAATTGCCAAAGTAAAGTGGTAGATTGAATGAGCAATGCATTCTTTTCAAGAAAATGTTGAAATAATAATACCTTCTTAGCCATAATGATGGTAGGTCTCTCAATGGGTGTCCTCTTTGCCATCTCCAGGAGCAGTCTCTTTAGTTTGCGAGGCATCGCCAGTTTTTGATTGGGTGATAAACTGAACTTGGCTGTGGCCCAGAGAATAGCAGCAACCCCGTACACACAAACCTGAGCCAAGACAGAACAGAGGAGAGAGCAGAAAACCTTACAACCAATGCAAACGACTGATGAAAATGAATTAAAGAAAGAAGCTCAGACGGACAGACCTTTTCAGTCACAATGCCATGTTCTTGATATTCGGGAGCAAGATAAAATTCATCTAGGGGTCCTGCAAAGAATTCTGAATGTCAGTTATTAAAGTCAACAAAAGCCTCCAGACACTGTTGCCTCATATACTTCAGCAATCTATTCTGTAAGTAAAGATTAAGAAAAGCAAGGAAGTAAACCTACCTATGTTTTTAGGCTTCAAGAAAAGCACCTCACCCTCGCAGCCCACGTACAACGTGTCAAGGCATAAATACGCTGATGGAAAAGAAAGAAATCAGCTGCAAAGAATTGTGACAAACATGCAGCATAATTTGAATATTTTTTATAAATGAACAGCAAAAATGAAAAATGATAAAAAATAAATAAAAATAACGTGTGCTCTCATACAATATGGGACTGTGCTTAATATTAAGTTCTTAAATACTGGTTTCATGCAAGAAGTGGGTAAAATCACCTGGAAAGTCAATGTAGGTCTGCAGTGAGGACAGACAGGTAAAACACAGAGCCCACAGCTCATTAACCGTCAGCCTCCGTCCACGAGTAAGTAACTCTCTTAGAGAGATCCACTGGATATAAGATACAGAACAAATCCAGACTTAAAAACACATGAGTGACAGACTTAAAAGCTACAGCTGGTATCTGAGGCCCGATTAACCCGACCTGAAGTGATCCCTTACCTGATTTTTTTCGAAATCTACTTGTGTGTGTCACTTTGGCCTATTACTGCTGAATACCTATGTGACTACTCTGTCTCTCGAGACGGAATACTTTAGTCTCAAACTCAACTAGTAACTCAATAAATGTATTCATACAGAAGAGTCATGTAAAGGTTCTGAGTAACTGTTCTGACAAAAAGAGATGTGTAAGTGAGTATGTTACAGACGTTTCATTAAGCTAACACCCTGTATGTCTCCTTTCATTAATACTGTGTACGTCCTGGCAGATGTTAGAGGAAACAGAAGACAAACTTAGCACAAGGCCCACTTGCTACCTTTTTTTTTTTTCCAGAACTTGGTCTCCCTACCAAAAGACCAATTGTCACATTACTAGTTTTATACTTAGGTCACATGTTGACATGGAGCAAATTCCATCTGCTGATGAAGACTGTGAGATGCTGTGGAAAACATGGACCTGAAGATTATTTTAATCCAACTCTTCCTATTTCTGCGCTGACCTACATCCCCACCATAAAAACCTTCTTCATGTTTCAATCTTTCTCTTTCATAAGCTGCTCTTATTAACAGGCAGCCAGTTCTCTTGTGGACTTCTATAACAGCACCAGACATAACTGTGATTAAATCTAAGATGCAACTGCACTGGCTAACCTCATCCTGAGATTCTTCATTCAGGCACAGCATGCTTTTGGTCATGTGGTTATTAGGAATGTAGAGGCTGTTGTTCGATGAGCGCTGGTCCCCAGAAGAGTCCTGGTCCATTTCCAGGTCCTGACAGGAAGATGCTAAATCCTGGATACATTCAGATTCACTTTCGTGGCACTCCTGACTCTCTGTTTCTCCACTGCACAAAGTCTCTGCAGCATCCTTGTTCTCTTGTGACATCTGGTTGTCCACAACTGAGTTCACATAATCCTCAGTGCTACTATGAGGGTAAGATTCACACGACCTGCCCCGGTTCAGCCTTTGAAGTCTGTTACTCCACATAGACTTGCAGCTCGAGTGTTCGTCTGCTCCTATCTCAGTGAGGTCGGACACCGGTATACTGATATCTCCGTGTGGTGGAGGGGAAAGACAGGGGGGGTTGTTGGAGTCCGGGACAGAGCAGGAGCGGTTGAGAGCCCCCCTCACCCTGTTCAGCCTCTGCTGGGCTCTCCTCCTCACTGGGGAGCTGTTGTGGGACCTGCAGTCCATCTCGTCTGCCAGGATCATGCCGTCTCCTTCACTGTTGTCCATATCCTCAGCCCAGAGAGAGGAGTCCCAGCCCGCACACACCTGCAGATTACATTTACAGCATTCAGTCATTAGTTTCTCTTAATTATACATCAGTGGGTGTAAAACAGATTAGAGTTCAGATAATTGCAAAAGTGAAGCAGAAATGAAAGAACCTTGGTCAATTTTTTTAACTTATTATATCTTATGCTTTCAAGGGCTGTTGGAGGCCACTGCTTATTTACATTATATAGACGGGTTCCCAAACAATGTCACAGTTACGTGCGGCGTTGAGAATGAAATGAAATGTCTGAGAGCTAATGGGGACATCAACATGAGTTGCTTTTGTGCTATAATGTCTTGAAATGGCAAAAGTAATGGGTGGAAAATTATCAGTATCTAAAGACAGAAACCTCCTCTTCAAAATTAGCAAAATTGGCCATTAGTAACAAGAGATTAGGTCTGACTCTGGCTTTTAATAAGGTGGTGAGTAGTTTAGAAGATTTTAAGATAAGGCAGCCCATTCTGTTAATGCTTGTTTTGAGCCGGTTTAAGGAAAAAGTGCAAAAGTTTGTTAGGCTCTGTGATCAAAGCCGTGATCAGTTTGAGTTTCAGTGTGAAACATGCATTGTGTTGTTAAAAAAACAGACCATGACAGGGTGTGAACGGTGTCTTTACATGTTGATAGATAAAACTTCTAAATCCCACTGGCACTGCATCTATTATTATGACATCTAATAATAAGACATTAGCATATTTTCAGTGTCTGGTATATTCATATTAAAAAATGCAAATGTTACTCAAATCAAGAATGAGGCAATTTCAGAGCTTAAACAGGTAAAAAGCAGCAAGTATATATCCTATTGTTACTTTTTTTAATGCTAATATTACAAGGGGGAGCTTCTTTGCTCTTAACCCATGCTTCCTGTTGCTGGTTTGAGACACACAGTCATTTTCCACAACCTGCATGAGCCAGTTTTGTGTGATCTCGGTTAGCGATATCACCGCCTCTCGTCCCCCTGGAATTCCATGTGTCACATTAAATAGAGCTGACAGACATCTATCATTGTGAGTGTTGTTAAAAGGTTTGGTTGATGTGAGTTCCACATACAATTTTTACCTCTTAACAGTACTATTACTGGTTTCTAATTTAAGTTGGTTTATTTTTTAATAATGAAAATATCCATGTACAAGCTGTTGTGACATTGTAGCGATGTTTTTTCCACCCCCTTCCTTTGAACCTTCATCCTTGATTTTGAAAATGGGAGACCCATACACAGCTGTCGGCGAGCACCGGAGGGCGAGCAAGGCTAACTACTGTTTGCTTCCCAATTCTGTTGTGCTTCAATTATTTGTTCATCCAGAGCAGCAGCTTCCTGAGAATGTTTGCAGCTACACACCGTCACATACCTGCTGCCTGGACAGACTATTTGCCTTCACAGAATTTTCACTGCACAGGTCTTTGGTATTATCATCTGAGCTCAGTCTTCTGAGCAGACATCTGGGTTTGGGATGCTGCCATCTTGCCTCCCAGGAGCCTTCCTGCCCATCTGTGGATATACAAAGACGGCATGTAGTACCCAGCAGACACCAATCAGTGACATGTCTAAAGAGATAAAAATGACCTTGAAATGTTGAAACTGATTCAATGGAAAGCACCCGTCGCCCGACAGAAGACAGCTTTCGGCACACAGCAGCAGAGGAGGTGTGAGACAGCCGAGCTTCAGCCAGAGACACGATGTCCTGAGGGAGAATTACACTTGCAGGTTTGCAATCCACAAGAAAGACACAGAAGACATAATGCTTATGTTCTACTTTTGCCAATACTTGTCTTGTTTTAAGAAAGTAAAAGTAAACCTCAGTAACATGTTGCATTTTTTTTTTCAAAAAGACGAATGAAAGAGCTGCTGAATCAGAGATTACACAGAGTTGCAGAAGCCAAGAGCCTGCACATAACATCATGACTTCAGCTCTCTATAACTTCTCTGTGAGGAAAAGTTATTATTAAAACACTTTTGGATTCACATATTTTCAAGTCAAGTTCCAATCTATCACGTCCTACAAGTATAACTTGTTTTTCATTTTATTTTTTGTGGCTGAGGATTTTCTGAGCTCTCTGAAAGGTCTTATATAAATCCTTTTTTTTTATTATTATTACTATTATGATGATCATTATCAACTAATTCAAAAATATATTTTATTACTTATTTAGTATTGTACTTTTGTTTTGCCCTGCTGTTAAAGTTTAAGTGGTGACAGACTGAAAGTGAATGGACTTCTGTCATTTGCACTGACGCACCATTTCCACTTGATGCTGCTCAAGAGCACTGACTGACTGACTGACATATGACTGACTATATGCACTGCCAATTAATCATAAGAGAAAAAAAGGCTACAGTTATAATTACTGTAAACATAATTATTCCTCCTGAAGGACCAATCTGATTGCACTTGTGACTGTAAAGGACCGGGGACGTAGCACTGTACTGGGATATGTTTTACGACTTGTTATGTCACACTGACCACACATGCAGCTATGCAATCACCATCCATCTCTCTTCAGTTAAGACGACTCTAAAACAGCATGAATTTATTTCCCTTTGTGTCTATTTCATCATGTTTTATGCCTGTTCTTGTTTTTCGTTATCATTTATTTCATTTTTCATGTCTTACTCTCTAATTTTACCTCGAAAGTTAGTATTTTTTAAATCCCTAAAGGTCAAACAAATCATGCTAATTTTGCATTAGCATTGAAATGAACCTAACTTAACACTTAACTAAACACTCGTAACTTCAGACATTGTACTTCTTTTCATCTGGATATCACGACAACACAGTTGCTCAAGTGAAATCTGTAATTATTCCACGCCTGTCTCACGGTGGTGAAACCATGATCGATAAATCATTCTAGCAGTAGAGAAGAGTCAGCAAGGTTTTTATACCTGCAGCAACGGCCTGTCCTCGGGCTTCTCCTCCTGCATCTGCTCCAACAGCTTCTGGATTTCTTCTCCCAGTTCCGCCTCTAGCTCCGGCTCAATGACGAAGTTCAGTGCAGCAGAAAGCGTAGAGCCCAGAGAGTAAACATGGCCCTGTAGCCGGGGATGGAGGACACAAAAACACTATCATCATCAGGAAGCAGCTGCAACTGTGAATATACACCGAGTGCAGAAAAAGGCTAAATAAAAAAAATACAGGATCCTCTCACCATTCTGGGCAGTAATTGTCATGTATTGTATGTATTTATGATGGAGCTTTTGTTTTGCTTTGCTACACTGACAGTAGATATTATGGTCAGCTCTCTGCCAGCAGCGGATTTGAACCAGGTGCTTTTGACTTAAAACCCGAGACGTAACGATCACTCCCGACTGCTGAAGTGGGCTGTACCCATATTTATTTGCTAAAAATAGAAGAGTAAATACTCAGCTGGCCTTAACTCCTGTTTTGCTTATGCTTTTACTCTGGCAGTGTGTAAAACCTCCCTTGAGATAAAACACACTTGGGGAAAAACATCAGAGGAGTGAAGGAGATGTTTGTTTTTTTGTCAGGAATTTAGTGTATTATGACAGACAGCAAAATTAGAATGAAAAGTTTATTTTGGAATTCAGTTGAATTGAGTCTACTGTACATTTATTCATGTGATGGTGAGAACAATGAGAGGGCAGAACAGAGACCTTCTCAGTAATAGTTTAAGATCATAAATAATTTATTTGAAGATTCATTAAACCCACAATGATGAAACTTATACTACAGAAAAAGATCCAGTGGAAGAATTGCAGCATGAAAGACCAATACATATACAGTAGGCAGACACATGGATCGTACCTGGAGCTGCAGGTATATTCTGTCTTATGATGTATGTCTATACACAGCTCCATTAAAATGAGTTGAAGCCTCAGGCCAATGAACAACTATCATGCCAGTCTGTCATTAGATTCAAAGGGGTGATGTTTAAAGGATAATTCAGGCGTATTTAACCTGGGATCTTAATTTGAGCTATTCCCATTGTTTCTATTAGTTACAGTAACAATGGGAATATGGCCAGTCTCTTAAGAGAGGTCAGAC
The DNA here is from genome assembly GCF_021018895.1 of Seriola aureovittata. Classification (NCBI taxonomy): domain Eukaryota; kingdom Metazoa; phylum Chordata; class Actinopteri; order Carangiformes; family Carangidae; genus Seriola; species Seriola aureovittata. Next base: position 5,329,502 of record NC_079377.1, read on the forward strand.
ATGGCAACAAACATGAGCAGTCAGATGATCAGACAGGTTGTATAGGATCTAAAATGACTGACTCGTGTTTTATTTCCCATGTTAACACCTCTTGTAGTTGAAAGCACTGTGCCACATATTCAATAAACTTGATAAAAATGAATAAAACAAACCCAAGAAAATGCCCCCTCTTAGCTATATATACACTCAGGGTCTACCCATTAGTTAGACCTGTACAAATGAATGGAATCCAACACAACTGATCTTTTATGATGTGTATAATGTTCAGTTTTCTGACACTGTCAGAGAGGTGTTGATTCAAACATGTTTTAGCGTTGAGAGGAAGTGTCTTACTGAACCACATTATATTGAGAGGTGTTTCTAGTATTCTACCCTCGTCATGTATCTAAATACAGAAGAAAAAAAGTTAGAAACACCCACACGACACTACCTTTAATGACTGCCTCCGTTACATAGTATAGTATATATATAATATAATATAATATAATATATTTTGAATTTAATTGAATTGAAGTTACACATTCCGACGGTGTCACCAAAAACGGAACATTACAAACTTCGTAAAGGTAGAATGTACAGCACTGTACACGTGTGCCAAATAAAGTGGCTGGAATCATCCTTTAAGCCATGACCTTGTGTCTTGTGTACTGTTCGAGTGCTGCCTCCTATTTCACTTTATCACATGATGACAGAGATGACAGATGACCTCGTAGCTGAGTGGCTGCTGGTTTGTGTGGGGAATCTTAGGTGAGGAAACAGAACAAGCAACGCTCTCCTCTCCCTCAGCAAACACAGACACGGTGTCCGTCTGTGTGACTGTGTGCGACCGACAGAGTCCAACTGTGATCAGATTCAAATCTGTAAGAAGATTCAGAATTTCTCACCTCAAACGTGCTGCCTGTGTTGTCAAACTCAGGAGGCACAAAGGAGCCTTCTGGATCATCTGCAGGTGAAAAACACACCAATTAACCGCTCCATTAAACTTGTCTGAAACGCAACACATACATCACAATGTCATCAAACGGGAACAAACGGTGCATTTGCCATTTGATGTGAACACTCTGTTGTACAGCCATGTCAGTTCTGTACGGTAACCCACTTGCTAAGGATCCACTGTAATGAGATGCAAATCAGAGGAATATGTATCCATGCTGAACCACAACAGTCCAGTGAGCTAGTGCAGCCGTTTTCCCTTTATTTGCATAATTCATGTGTCAGAGATAATCCCTGACAAACAAGACAGCAGCTATCTGCAGATCAGAAGCTGAAGCAGCCGCACAGGAGCGGTGCAGCGTCTTCCTCCTCCTAAAACAGGCCAGTGTTCACACTGGCTATAAGCAAGACACACAGATACATGAAAACATCACTGTAAACACACCCAACACTCCCTCAGCTGGACTCATGGACTCATGGATGCATATGGAGACAGAGGGAGAGAGAGGTTGAACCCGGAGTTAGAGGAGCAGAAGGAAACTAGTAAAGTGGGTCATGACGGATCTGGGTTTGTCTGCTGGAGCCATGCTATCCTCGCGCAGGTGTACTGAGTGAGGCTAATCTCCATTTCTCTGCGCTCCCCTCCTCTCCCGTCCTGTCCACTCCTTTCCTTTCCTTTCCTTTCCTCTCTTCTGCACTTTAACTCCCTCTCATCCTCAGCACTTTTCATCTAATCTTCTTATTCCTTGACTCTCCTCGCTTTCCATATATTTCCTCTCCTCTTTCCTTTCTCACCTCTTTCTGTTACTGTCCTCTTTCTTTCCTTTCTTTTCCTCTTCTCTCTTCCATTTCATTTCCTTCCCCTTCCTGTCCTAGTCTTTCCTTTCCTCCTCACTTGCTTCAACTGACCTCCTCCTCAGTCTTCTTTTTACTTTCTGTTACTCACCCATCCTTCCCCTTTTCCTTTCCTTCTCATCCCTCTCCTCTCCTTTCATTTCAATCCTTTACTTTCCTCCTCCCTTTGCTTTGCCCTCGCCTTCTCTTTCCTATTCTCTCCTCACCTCTTTCCTGCCCTCCCCTCCCTTGCTTTTTCATCTCCTACTCTCCCCTGTTTTTCCTTCTGTCCTCTCAAAGACGTCGACAGTTCAAACAAACACGAAGGAGGAAAGGGACAGACAGGAGAACAAAAGGAGGACGAGGCATTTAACGTCTTTGAGGTCGGGAAGAACTGTAACCCGGTGAAATAGGCAGTGAATAAGAGAGGGGGAAAAAAGACAGCCGTTGTCAGTGACGCAGCTGCCTCCAGGGTGATGGTGAGAGCTTGGTGAGTCATGTATGCCTACAGCATTTTAGCACAACAGGCAGTATGAGCTGAGCAATATCACACTCTCTCCAAATGGGCTGATTATAGAGAGCACAGTCAGTCCTGTTTTATCACAAATGGAACAGTTTGCACTGCGGAACCTCCTGGGAAAATTAGCAGCTCTTCTTGGTCAACGTGGTATTAAAACCATTAGAGGACATTTTGCTTCTCTGGCCGGTAGCTTTGGCGCTACCACATCACCCACAGTCACGTACAACTGCCTTCCTGTTATTACTGCAGTAATTAATTAGCTGAAATGAACCCTATTGATGAGTCACTGTGGCAACAGCTATTCTCACTGAGATTCATGACTACAGCTCCTCAAGGTCACTCTATTATGCAGCATGGCAGGGACAGGGTTTGTGTGGGAGCACGGGATTGGCTGGCGAAGTGTGCGTCAGCTTGAGATTTCACCGGTATCGCACAAAGAGCTCAATTAGACGGAATCAACAGGAAACTGCGCAGCGAGTGAAGCAGAGAGCGTAGTGTTGTGATTAATGATACACATGCACTGTGTTCAGGATGTGTTCAGCAACACGAGAAGGTTAATGTGGGCAACGCGGCTCCTTTCTCTGTCTACAGGATGAATCATAGCCAAAGGAGTGAACAATATCCAATAGAGCAGGACAACAAATGAGCCAGTGGAGGATTTTAGCTGACAGAGTAATCAAAACATCGCTTCATGGTGTCTCTGTTACTAAAGATCTTTGTAGAGATACAAAATGGATACAACACTCAAAAGGATACCATGCTGGCTGTGTAATGTGTTTGACTATATGTGTGTGTGTGTGTGTGTGTGTGTGTGTGTGTGTGTGTGTGTGTGAGCAGCGCAGGTTGACTGCTGATAGGTTAACCGAGCTGTTACCACAACAACAATCCCCCTGGCAACTCTAACACTGCTCTTCTAATCAATGCTTATCAATTTCTGACATTTGGCATCAGGGCTTGGAACAAGTGCGTGCAATACTGTGTGTGCGTGTGTGTGTGTGTGTGTGTGTGTGTGCATGCATACATGAGTGTGTGTGTGTTGAGTGTGTGTGTGTGTTATTGTGGAGGTAGAGAATGAGATAGAGAGAGAATGACAACAGCAGAGGAGAAGGAATGACAAAAAGATTGGAGACTAGAAAGAGGGATAATAACTCCTGAGAGGATAAATCTGTCTTTCTGTTTGATGTGCAGGACTGTGAAGGAGGAAGATGTCTCGTGTTCAAATCAGAGCAGCCCTGCACACAGATCCACTGTGTCACTGAGAGCGTGTTTTCAAGCAGGAATTAGCAAACTGAAACCGATTTAGATCAGGGCAAAAAATCACTGAGGAGAAAAAGGTGGCTTCAAACAGTTTAAGCCGTTAACGCACAACCTCATATTTAAACTTCCAAATCTCTAATGTATTCACATCCTTGTTTCAAAATAAAAGTCTACTAACGCCTGATCAGCAGCATGTAGGATTCAACAGCCCAACCATTGGCTACATAATGGGTGGAAGTCAAATCCAATATCAGGATATACAGTAATATGCAAAATGTCATGCAAGCAATAGTAAACAGTAAAGTGTGTCAGGTAGAAAAAAGTAGTAAAGTACAACTCAAGGAGTATAAAATGTCTTGAAAGTGGTTGAGTTCTTGTCCAAATAGAACAAATATATAAATAACAGTGTATCTGTGCCATAGACTCACCACTGAGCTGCTCCATGAAGCAAACATTCCCATGGGCATTGAAGGCCAGCGTGTCGGGCGTTATACAAAGGGTATGGAAGAGGTGGGAGGGTCTGATGCTCTGCAGGGCCAGAGCACACTCTGCACACACCGCCCACACCTCCTCCTCAGACAAACAGCTGTCCCGCAAAGAAAGGATGTCTGCCAGGGACACGTTCTCCTGTGGACACACACACACGCACACACAAGTATGTAGCGCTTGAGATTAAAAACAGCCTAGGTTGTTTGAATTTTGGTAAAACGTGAAGGGGCAGGCCTGATCTGTATCAGCGCTCTGGCTCTTGTTTAGTGCTTGTGTAAGGGCAAATGTTAATGAGGATTTCTCTTTACTCTTTAATAATTACCTGCCTTTTGTGCGAATTTTCCATTTTTAGCTTGTAGCTACTTAGCTTGGTCATCCAGTTGTTTCAAAACAATAGGAAGCAGACTGCAACCGTCATCCTAACTAATGAGGACTGTACCTGACAGAACCTACAAGCTTCCCACTCAATCTGTCTATAGCCATATGAATAAAATGATTCAGCTACTTTGAAGGACTTTTAATTTAGTGAGGAGTCTCTGCACAGAATATCATATTTTAATGTACAGCAATAGGGACCAGAAAGCAGAGCATTCATGTTGTCCTACCTAAGCATGAGCACCAGAATGCACCATCAAAGTTTTAAAGAGTGTGCCTGCACTCAGCTTCATTTCAGTCCGCTAACTCATGTGGAACCGGTTTATTAAAATGTAAATACAGCGCGTGCAAAGTTACAGTTTGGCATTAAGGCTTTGACCTTGTCAATCTCTGCAGCACAGAGGGACGTCGGGGAGTTCTACCTCAACTCTGGAGAAACTAGACACTAAAGGTGGAGGCTGCGGTGGAGGTGAGGGAACTGCTACAATTATATAGCAGCAGTAGCAGCAGCAGCATGAAAGATTGAAGTGAAGACCTTATTGCAGAAGGTTCAAGGGGTTGGAGAACATATATTATATTATATTATATTATATTACCATTTTTATTTATTGCAATTGCAAGTTTTATTTTATAGTTTTGTATTATACCAATACTTACAATACAATAAATTATGATTTACTATATTTTCCAAACTTTCAACTCATAACTCAACTCAGTGTGCAATACTGCCACACTTTCCTGCAGCAGGTCACTAAGTTTGCAGCTAATGGCATGGTTACTGTCAAACAGGAGGCTGATTGAATACTCTAAAAGTTCAGCAATAAATGTGAAGTATAATCACTGTAAGGCTGAGAAACTCTTCCCCTTCTCTCTTTTCTGCATGTTTCATAATGCTGTTTGAGATTGCATTCCTGAAGAATGGCATCTTTCTCCTTGAAGCGGAGAAAAGTAGATGTTGCATTTGTCCTTGAAAGTCCTAGAAAAATGATAAGTCGTCTTCTTCCCTTGAGACTGCCTCTTTGTCTACAAGTCAACATTTATTTCAGCTTTAGACAGAGACAGTAGGTGTAAGCTGAGTGGAGGTAAATCAAAGTGTAACAAGATGGAAAACCACACCCCGAAAATGAAATCATTATCATAAAAGTGAAACAAAAAATCTAATTGGGGAGAAAATAAAAAATCAATTTGCGAGTCCTGCTCGTACATTCTTGTCTTAAACTCAGATTAAAATTGAGCAAAAAGAAACCTTCGCTCTCCAATAGATGAATGTGAAAACAGCCTTTAGTGTCAAACTCTGTGCACACTTTATTCTGCACAGTGAAGCTCAAACATCCACAAGAAGGAACAATACGCAAAACACATTTCTGAGAGGAAAAGAGGGAGCTGCCTCTGTACAAACAGTTTATCAAGTCTTTGCACATTTTCTATCACACTCTATCAGAATAAAATGTGCTGCAGAATGCACAGCAAGCCACGTGATGCTAGCGGCATGACCAAGGCTTCACTCCAGTATTACATACATGTATGTTAACCAGACCCAACTATGACACAAAGATAAATGGACACGCTGTTTACAGTTATAATACAGACTTCTAACTTTAGACTTTTTCTTGACACATTTATGCTATTTTCACTTGTAGGACAATTGTAGGCTTAAAAATAATTAAGGCACCCATTGGAAGTCCCTCGTTATACAGAAGTCTTATGGGTCCCATATTTTAAATTTGTTTATAAAGTAGGTCAAAGTGCTGTAAAACACTGTGAAAGTATCAAAGTGCTTAATAAACAGAGGAATGCACACAGCCTGTATCCAGAAACTGAGCCTTAAAACCTTAAAACCCACTACAGCTGAGTTTTTCCAAGACAGGCTCTGACCCTCTCTTCTGATTGGCTGATTGAACTGGTGTTACTTGAGCTCAAACCCCGGCAAAGGAGCTGTAAAACTACACTGAGATGGTTTTTTGTATTTAAAACCTCAAGTATATCTTCCCCTGGATATCAAAACATCAATACACAATAAACACAATAAAATATGGGACCTTTAATTTGGAAAAAAACAGTGAATGCCCCTGAACAGTGCCCTAATTTTGATGCCAAGAGCAAAAAAATCATATTCAGTAGCAAGGGTATTTGGTACACGAAGTACATTACATCACACTTTTCATAACACGAAGTGACTCTACATACCCACATTAACACACTACATCGTCTGTGATCCACTATCACCAAATGGCCCCATTTATCCGGGCAGACGCAGTGATCTCAGAGATTCCATGCGGCGTGCTGCATAACGCCACTGTCCGATCATTACAGGATCTTCTGTTCGCTTCGCATGTGAAAACATGGGCCTCGGCTCAGACGGAAGGGTGGAAGTGGGCAGTGTGGGGTCTTCACAAAGCAGCGACTGTCTAACACTATACCCAGTACTTTAATTACCATGAACTTGACATATTTTTTCTTCCATGACATTTATACCACACCAGAGCATCTCTGAATAGGAAATTATTTTTACTCTAACTGTGAACGTCTTAACGCCTGTAATCTCTTTGATATTCAACAAGCGCATTGTCTCTGACTGGCAATAGAAGTGTCCATCTGTTTGGCTCTGTGACTCCCTCAACTCTCCTGTAGGTGCAGGACAGTTGCAGCAGATTGTGAACAAAGCACATTGATGTGATCTAGTGGGGTAGAGCACAATTACAGGGCAGGGAAGTGCCATTTCAAGCAGCAGCAGCAGAAGCAGCAGCAGCCCCATAAATAGACAGTTTCCCTTGAGAACAGTGCAGGGGAAAGCTAGAAGTCTCGCTCACTCCCCTCAAGTTAAATATGCTGTCCTACATAAGTTTGCCTCTGAGCTCCAACAGTCTGATGAGACTAGTGGTGGTGTTCTTCCTGTGTCTGTAATCTGGGACTGAGAGGAGAAGTGAAAGAGCATGCCAGTACTGTATGTATTAAAGGATTAAAGGATAGGTCTGTCTTAACAACAACTGTCAGGTGCCCATTGATTGTTAAAACAGGTTTTTCTTGCTTTCTTACTGGTCAGCCAGAGATCTGAGATCAGGGACTAAACTAAATCCACAGACCTCCCTCCCTGCAAAATGTATGCCAAAGTTTATCTGAGGTTAATACGACACGTCGGCAGTCAGATGAAGCAAAATCAGGTAGATATCTTCCAGAGTTACTGTTTTGAGGACGGAATTACCTCATTGTATCACTAACACTTCACTGCAGCTCAACAAGTTAACACTGTGCAGGGAAACAAAGAGGACATTTTCTTATTAAAAACTTTGGATGATACCCGCTTGCTCCGTCTGACTCACACTGCTGAGGCCTCATATTAACATCATATAGACTTTGGAATATATTTTTACAGAAGAAAAAAAGGATTGTGGATTTTGTCTCCTATCACTCACCAGCTCATTAGGAGGGGATCTCTTAACGGCCAGTGTGAACGGGAGGAACCATTACAGCAAGAAAAAGCTGAAAAAGCTTTTAATGTACATAGCAACACCTGACTACTGATTTAAGACAGACCTGAAATTGCATTCCATTTATGCTACTTTATACCTCCACTCCTCTGCATTTAACTGACAGATACAAGATACTTTTCAGATGAATATTTCCCAGAAAAATGCAATGAATCTATAAAGTAAAGTGCATGGCCTTATTGTCTTGTGACCCCCTTACAAAGAAGCAAGCTGTAGATGTCTATGAGCTGTTTGCTGTTCCAGGACATACTGATTTCTTTAAACTTCTCAGGTGGTTTCTCTTGAATAAATGTCAGAGGCCTTTGTTTTCATCTTTTCTACCTCATTCATTATCTTAGAGCCTCCAGATTTATCTTGTGATGCTCACACAACTACACAACTCTACATGTCTGTATATAAAACAGTCACTTAAGAAACTTTGCTTTGATACTTTGAATACATTTTGCTGCAAATATTTGTTTTCACTTCTATAGTAGGGCTTAGTACTTATCCTTAAGGAAAGGATCTGAATAGCCTCCTTCTTCCAGCAGTTATAGCAAGAGGTTACAGAGACAAAGCAGGTCAGACAAACAGTAAATGGACAGTATGACAGTATGACAGAAGAGTGATGGCATCAGGTCCACTGCCACCTGGTGCACACATAATAACTCTGACGTACTGTAATGAACTGACAAAGTCTTCTTGTGTGTGTGTGGGGGGGGGGGGGGGTGAGGGGTGAAATCATAACAGCAAATATTCCAATAATCTAAGGTCTTCAAATCTTGTGCAAGTGACTTTAAATCCTCTGCAGTTTGACTAAGCAGGATAAATCCTCCTCATGGCCTATTTATGAAATCACCATATCAACTTGAACTCAGAATGACAGCTTGACATGATGTGCGAGGACACTGGAGACAGTATCCACCAGCTGTTCTGCTTTTACATTGGGGATGACACGTTTCTTTTATTGTAAAGTTTACCTAATGAGTAATTTACCCATTTGTCCTATAGGCTACTAATCAGAAAACAGTCCAGTCTGAAGTCAAGACTGTTTTTCTAAATGAATGATAAGAACTGTATTTCATTATAACTTAACAACCATATAGTCTCACCTCATCCTCCAGCAGCGGAGGCAGATGTTCCACATCATAATATCCGTCTCTGTCTTCAGCTTTCCCCAAGTGTGTGAGAGCCGCATCACTCCCGGGAGTCTCCATTGCAGCAACTTTGATTCCCTCAAGTAGTGAAACGAATTTCGGCCCAGACAACAACAGTGTTGCCAGTCGAGACAGATGGCATGCCTGAGCTCTCTCGGTACACCGAGCACAAGCGGGGGTCGACTACTTGCTGCAGTCCAGCAGTCAGTCGATGGTCACTGCGGGACACTCGGGTCCAAAAACAACGCAGGAGAAAACAGGGAAAGCACAGCAATGCGCCGGAATCGAGCGTCCACAACGTGCTGGGGGAGGAGGAGGCGGCGGTGGTGGTGGTGGTGGTGATGATGGTGGTGGTGGTGGGGGGTGACGGCCGGTGTTTGAGGCTGTCATGACTACTACACCTCCACACACACAGGCGACACACTGAAGGCGAATGAGCTGCAGTTTTGTGAGTCCTCCCTTCCCAGTGGAGGAGTCAGTGTTGGCAGAGTGGACGGTGCTGTTGTCTGCATGCCACAGTTGGCTCCACGCCTCCGTTCACAGTGCAGTTTGTGACTGACTCATATTCATCACTTAGCTCTTATTAATCCCTTCTTATTCCTGTGATATGGCTTCGACGGAGCCGTTATGCCATTAATATGAGCAGTGCTTTGTATTATTCCACGATAATGCACACATACTCAACGGCCACCATTTACAGTAAGTCTGTGTTTATCCTACAAAGTTATATCAAAATAGTCATGATAATAAGATTTGGACATTTATCACAACAATTATATATATACACACACCATATATTTACTTAGTATCCTTCTCAAAACTCCTTCATTCTCTTTCACATGACACTCAGGAGAGCACATACCTCCACCAAGGCAAACAACCCTGCACCTCTTTTGTTAAGCACAGTTTTATTTTTATCTTTTTTCCGCAATTTATTGTCTTTAATCCCTACAGCTGTATGGTGTTATTACCTGTTGTGTGATATGATGACGTCAGCATTATACAAGGCTAATTTTATAAATTGAATGTTGCAAGTTTCTTTCACCACATCCAGATTATTATCAGATTATTATCTGGATCTGCACCAAATTGTACAAAGTCATAGATCTCAACACCATAAATGTGTGTATTATAATATTTTTTACATCAAGATCCAAATATTATTTCCAGAGGAAATGACAGAAGCGTGAAAAATGTCCTCTCTCACAATGTTAAGGAAAGTGATAAAAAAAAACAACTGACAAAACAATCCTACCTCAAGGTCCACTTCCTCTTGCACTTAAAATTGTATCCTGTGGTTTTCATCTGTAAATTGAGAATGGTATGAAATCATAACAGCCACTGAGTTGGCTTTTCACCATCTCTGTGACAACTGAACATACTCCATTCTATGAAGACTGTGTGATAACGGGTGAAAGCACACACTCAAAAACTGTTAAAACATAACCCGACCGTAACTCCACAGCTGGGTAACTATGGGACAGAACATTTACTCCGTTGGTTTGACTCAAGTGCTGGGTTTCCCTTTCAACCCAGAAGTTTTGGTTGTTCACTTAACTAACCTGGTGAGCGAAATGAACTCTATTGCTTGATTTCATGTTACCCATAAACTGGGTTATTTCTTGACTTATTGTCTTGATACCTTATATCTAATGATAAAAAAAAAAAAAACAACAACAACAACAACAACAACAACAACAACAACAACAGTATATTATAAAACAAAAACGAGTTATCATGCAGAATACAAATGTACATAATGTACAATACACTACATGCCAGAGAAACTCCCAGGTGGGGGAGGCACTGCTTGGTGTAATTGATGTCAAACACAAACATCTACACCCTCCAGCGAAGAGTCTGTTTTGATGGCGTGGCCTGAAATAGCAGTGAAGAGCTGGCACGTTGTCATCTCATCCCCAAAGCACAAAATGTGCAGGAACACTTGACTGGTCTCTGCATTTTCTAAATAATCAACTACACATCACTTAATGTTGAAATAAAACTGACTTTAAGTTATCAAGCTTATTTTGTGGAGGTATCAAAATGCAAAATAATGTAGGATCAGTTTTTTTTAATAGATGATGACGTATTACTTTAAGAAATATTAAGGTTACCTGGTGTAATGTCATCCAGCACTAAGTGCACTTTCCCTCTTGCTGGGCACATGTGAGGATTCCGTCACCGACAGCCGCCCAGTTTTCAAACAGTTTTCCCGCTGCCTTGGGATGAATCTGCTGGAAGTCCTGTGATAGTTAATAAATTCTGAAAACAAAATGTATCTAGAACAACGAACAGTTGCATCAGGTCTGATTAAGAATAGGGTTAGGGTTATCATAAAACAACTTTCATCATTCATGAAAAAGATTTTTCTTTTAGTCTTTGGTCATTTTCCCATTTCTTTATTGTATCATAGATAATCTTATAGTCAGGGAGAGGAAGAGTCTGTTGCTTTCAGCTGTAAAAACATTTCACATCAGTTGCTGTCAGGTTGAAAATCCCTGTGCATCAAGTAGAAAGTATATTTTGACTTGATATTTAATATATTTTCCACTATCACTAAAATAAACACTACTTTAATCATTTCTACGAATTAGGAGACATTCTTGTCATAACTTGGATAATGGACATAATGAATTTACAAAGAGAACATTCATAAATGCAGATGAATAAAGCTTTGTTGGTTTATTAGCTTTCAGTGTCTGAGCAGAAACTTACCTGTGGTTTGATGGATGTGTTGACAATTTAATCAAAAATAACGTTTTTTAATGAACGGGCACCTGCTGACAAGCAATTTATTTATGGTATTTCACAGTCACTTTTGTCATGTTTGATGGTGTCACTGCAGCGCTGCACTGGATGTACTTGTTATTTGGACATTACAAACTCCAAGGCATAAAAAGTTGTTAACACCTGCAGACTGACAACTGATCCAGCTGTGGTCCAGCTGCGCTGTCATCACAAGAAACTGATGTTGCCTCAGACGATGGGTCAGAGAAAAAACATTTTGATCAGGATTGGCTGTCATTACACAGCAAACTATTAACTACTCAAACATGACAGCTAGTAGCTAATATTACGGACATGTTTTCATTTCATCTTATCATTACATTTATAAAGACCTACCCTTTGTCCAAGAGTTAGTAGCTAAAGCTAACCTTGTAAAGTTCAGAGGTTAGGAGGTGCTACAGACACCTTTGTAATTGTAAGGTCCAAAAGTTAGCAGCTTCTTCTAGTCTTGTATGATCCATATTTATGAAGTTTAATAGCTAATGCTAATCTTACAATGCCCAAACTGTAGTATTTTAGCAGTTAATGCTAGCCTTTTAATGTCTGATTAATGTTAGTGACTGTATTATTTAGCTTCATGCTAGTCTTGTAGTCCATAAGTTAGTATCTACTATCTTCTAACTGTCATAGCTTCATGCTGGGTGTGCTTTCCCTTAAGTTAGCAGCTAATGCTGCTGACATGCTTTCATTTTATCTTACCATCAGGGGGTGAACTGATCCAGAGCCTGCCACAGCTGATCTCTGCCTCCTCATGTCCAAATTGCACCATGCCGGAACTGAGGTCTGTCTCCCTCAATATCATATATCATCATATGACACTTGTATTTTTTTAAATGTCCCAGTAAATGTAAGAGCATATGGGTCTTGAGTAATTCTCTAGACTTCAAAAAGATATTTTAGGCGATTTCTACACCCAAATTCTTTCAAGGAACTTACTGTATCCAGTGGCGCCTTAATGCGCAGGCTTGCATGGGCTTGAGCCCCAGGCCTCTGACCAATCAGCAGCCTCACGAGACATGAGCTTAATTGGGTCATGTATGTCATCATACAAATTGCGCACTTCAATGGAACTCCAGCATTGGGGGTGCAGAGCATGAAAAACAGATTTATAGCTGATGATGTGGCCACATGTAAAGAGGACACTGACAGCACATGGGCAGATAAGACAGAGCAACAATACAACAGCAGCACCATGCAGCAACGAGTTCTTCAACTATCGGGAGAAAGTGAGAAATATCCATAAACTGTTATATTGTAATTTATTCCCACGCGTGCTGCTCAGAGGAGTCAGCGGATCTTCTGACAGCAGTGTCTCTACCTCTTCTCTTGCACTGTGCACAGGCAGGCAAGTGTGCGTGAGTGAGTTACTATGGTTACAGGACGCTCTGTCAGAGTTAGTTCAGAAATTCAGTTTTAGAGATTCTTTGGAGCTGTGTGTATCACTCTGAGACTTTCCCATGATTCCCATTAACAGATTATTAACTTAGTATGCCTTTGCAAAAATAATGAATGTGATTTTACTTCAATTCTGAAATAGTAATATAATAATAATAATTATATAATTTTTCATTTCCATTACACTGGGTTGCCAGCATGCTCCAATCTCTCTGAAAACAATCTCTCAAATCTCATGTCAAATAAGAGAAAGCCTCGAAGCCACTCCGTCGTGAAGAAATATAATTATATGTTAAACAGGCTTTCTGCGAACAAAGCTCGAACATCAGGCTTTTTTCCAGAGTCCAGAGCACACAGTTTGTGTGCATTACAGTAGTCCTTGATTTGAGAGATAATGTAGGTTAAAATGCTTTTTTAGTAAGAATTACTCATTCCTGTATAACATTACAACTACACCAGCTAGTGGTGCTCTGAGAATAGCTACCATAAGAACTGGTGTGTATAATGAACAGGTAGAATTAGCTGTTGTAAGGCCATTTCATTCATACGGATGACCTTGTGAGTATTGGGAATAGCAACCCTGAGGTTTAACATTGTTTAACCAGGTTCAATTATCCAACTCATATTGTGATGTGTTGTAAGGCTATTTCATTTATTAAATTGTTTTATTTGACCATGAAGAAGGTCTAGTAGCCTGCAACCTACTACCATTTTAGGCTACATACTGTTTTTTTTATAATAGGGCCTAGGCCTATAATTTAAAATATTAAACAGTCATTCTTCTAATAATCATTTCCTGTCCTGATTAACCCAGTTAGAAATTATTCTTGATACAGTCTTGGTTTTCATAGCACCTCAGTCTAACTAATATAGACTAGTGCAGGTGGCTGTTTCTTGACTTTATCAAAGATTATGTAGTGTAAAAATACAATTTCTTTTTCTGGGTTAGGACCCCCCACCCCACTAATTATGTTTTTTCAAGTTTGCTCCCCCATTTGAAAACATAAACAAGCACCCATGTGTATGAAGGGAAATATTAACCATACACATAACTTTAGTCATGGTGCAAAAAGCATCATTTCACAAGCTGTAAACAACAATTAATTTGAGATTCTCCACCAACACATTCTCCATTCTCACTGGACTAAGGCTATACAATCACAATTCCTGATATAAGCCCATTAAATTTACCATTAAATTTGTGAAGACAAATTAGCAGCTAAAACTGACACTGTTTCATCAAGCTTAATACTAGTCTTGTAATGTCCCAGGTTAGTAGCTATGCTAGCCATGTATTATTCAGAGGTAAAGCTAAAGCTACCCAATTGTAATGTCCAGAAATGAGCAATGTCACTTGCACTTACATGTATATATTCATTCTGTGTGTGTGTGTTTTGCAGTTACCATCACTATTTTTTGGTTTAATAGATGCAGTTCTACTATATTGGTTTAATCTGCGCATTGTAATAATCCATACTCACCATGGACTCCAGGAGTTAAAATAAGAGGGTGGCAGCCAAACATTTCCCTCCTTTAAGCTCTTGCTGATGTCATCAGTGATGTCACGGGTTATATCATGAGTGTAGGGGTGGTCTTAAGTTTAATATACCGTGTTAGTAAGTATTTGTCTGATTTAGAGTAATTATACAGTTTGTTTACAAAATCTTAATTTGCATCTTAGTTGTTCTGTTGATGTTTACTACTAAAAGTACCTTTTACTCAATTAATCTTTGAAAATGAGATAGACTTAGACACCCTGAATGAAGTTTGGTTCTGCCCATGCTAATTGTTCAGTAGAGAAAGGGTCTATAAAAGCACTTGTTCCCTCTCAGCTGAGGGAGAAAATCATGCAACTGGTATGCGAGTATTACAGGAAACAGTAGAACATGCAATTATTTGTTGTCTTCAGTACAAGAAATTGGGCACATTCTCAAATGCAGACTGGGAAAAGATCATATCAACTTGAACTAAAAGAATCGTATAATTATATATTATAATTCCAGAATCATTCTGATCCACACTCCATTTCAGAAGGTGGTGGTAATGCACCTGAAAGCTGATGTTTAATGGCCAACCGCCATTAAACATCTTTAGAAGAAGAAACTGAGAGCGGAGGATCTCACAGGTCTGTGCAGGTGGGGGGTTTTATGGTGGTCATGTAATGCCTAATGCAAGTGACTTTAGCTGTACCTTCACTTTAACCTGACACCCGTTACATATCACATGGTCAGAAGAATGAGTCCTAAAACCCAGAAATAAGTTTTTGTACTTCTGATTCCCTCATCCCGAACTCGATGGATTTTTTTGGATGAGGTGGCTGAAATAAAGTCTGTGGTTTTCACAAGCTCAAGACATCTCCATGTTTTATTGTACAACATAAAATTCTTTAAGCTTTTGTGTGTCTTAAAACAGAGGTTGTCTAAGTGTCTCTCAAAATCTACCGTCCCGCTTGGGAACAGTGTCTACTGAAACTGTTGACTCTGTCTTCTGTGGATTACACAGAGAAAGAGGCCACTTCTTCCCAAAAGAAATGTTGCTGCTGCAGTTTTTCAAGTGTAATTTTTCAAAACAGTCACCACCAGCTACCATAAATAAAATTTTATTCATCTCCATTATATTGGAGCAGAGGCAGAAATCTCAAAATATGAGCAAACTATTTGCATGGCTAGATACAATTAGAAGTATGTTAAAAAGAAGTTGTTTTTTTTATATAATTTGGATAAACTGACTGTTTCCCCACATTGTGTGACTCTGTGTTTGACACATTAAAATTCCCATTGATGATTTTCTTTCGCCAAGTGTAGCCCTCTCTCTTTGTCTCTTTTGATACCAGGTGACCTACTTAGGAGACAAAGTCCTTCACTTTTAAAAACCAGCTGGTCTGGAGGAGACCATCCTGCTACAGCCCATGAACAACATCACTTGGCAGAAACGTGGAAACTCCCCAGAGAAGTGTTCCACTTATTTGGCTTATGACCAATGCTTGCATGCAGGTCATCCATAGTTGCATATGTGTGGATGTATAAGTCAACCCAAAAGTGAATTTGTGTATGAGTTGAACAGTGTTTAGAGGCCTGAGGGACAAAAGGATCCAGTAAGTCACAGGTATAAAAGAAGCAACAATGAATTGAATCAATGTATTTTGAGACCCCTGAGAGGTCCTAGCCCACAGGTTTAGCACCACTTCCCTAGAGGAGTGTGAACTGCTCTGGCATGCAGCCCTTCCTGCTTCCATATTACAGATGCAATCACACACTTGCACACTTGTTCTAGATCAATACTATTTGTACTCACTCTGATCCATCTTAACTGCCCACTCCATTTGAATATCATCTTGTGATGTGTCACAAGATGATATAGTGATGATGGAAACCTGTTTGGGTGCCAGCTGAGCCCTGGGTAGCAGGCAATGAGATTACTATTATGTTGTTGGTGCCCTGTGGCTGCCGAGCAGTGATAGAGAGGCCTCTCTGGCCAGGCACCACTATTAGATTTGTTGACTGCTCAGCATTCTGGCATGTTGAGATAATGGTGGGGAAATACTTTTACTTCAGCAGCCAGGCATTAATGTGATCATATATATTCTGGCATATTTCCACAGTGACTTATTACTTGAGAACAAGGCAGTCTATTTGATCCTTGTTGGCATTGTACAGTAACCGACTGAGAGACACATTCAGAGGGTTCATCTTCAAAAGGATTAGCTCCTAATGTGGAAATACTGCACAGCTCCTAGCCGCTGGGAACAACTGAATCATTTACAGTGAGGCACACTTGGCAGGGATGAGTCTAACATTGCGATCTGAAGTCATCTGATAGTATGACTGCTCACTTTTGTCTATTCTCATATTTTAGACACAAACCTGCTTTGTATTCCTTTTCTTTCTGCCTCTTTTCTTCTATTCTTATACAGTGAGATAATGATTATTGTGGCCTTTTTGATTCTTTCAGTCAGAATAGGAGACCACGTGAGTTTTTGGATTTTTTAATACACTTGCAAAAAGTATCCTTTTAAAATTAAATGTACAACACCATTAAGTCTGCAAAAATTGAAGGTTTGTGTGAGGACTTCCTGAAGCCACAGTGACAATGCGTACATGCTGATGATTACCAGACAATGATCGCCATATTTTCCATCTTAGTTTAGCATCTCGGCTCACTGACATTAGCTAATTAGCACTAAACACAAAGTACAGCTGAGGCTGATGGGAAAGTCAATCATTTTGCAGGTATACATAGACCACATAAAATTTTGACCTGATGATGGTTTGAAAGGAGTGGGGATCACCAAAACCAGTAAGTAGGCTCTATCCAGAGGGCCACAAATGTCATATCAGTCAGCTGACCATCACACTGTCAATCCCATTCTGAGAGCTGCGCTGCTGCCAAGGTTAAAAACACATGTTTATCTTTTACTTTCTTGAATGCAACCCTGAATGTAATCATCTATTCAAACTGTAAGTGCCAATTGTTAAGTCACTGGTTACATAGGATGCACAAACTGAGTATTGGTTAATCATCACACTGGTTGATTCAATCTGCCAATCCAAGGATTAGCAGACACATAATCCAGGTAGCCCTGGCTTCGACCAACAGAGGCCTGATTGCTCTACTTATTCTAGACTTGTGATGAAATATGTTCCAGACCTTGTTTAAAAACTGGGCCAAAGCTGGCATGAATACTACCAACCAGAAAATTGTCTGAACCTCCAAAATCTGGCCAAATCTTACAAGGTTGGATCAGAGCCAACTCACATTGGTCCTTTTTCCAAAAAACAGATGAATGAGCCAACACTGAGACACAGTGTTTTCATTATTCAGATTTGGACTAAAATATTAAAGAAAAGATTAAGATTAAAAAGTAACTGCACAGTTAAGTTTGAACTTATTTTCACGGATTCTGTCTTGTGGAAAAGAAAACGCTTCATATTTATTACCAAAGATTTCTTATCAGACTATTAAATATGTCTTCCCCCTTTAAATACTTATAGAAATACACAAAAGAGAAATGCAGTACATAAAAAAACGTATTTACAGACACAAATAGCAAAAGAGGGCTGTGACCCATAATTCGGATCCCGTGTGAATCCCAGGCTGGCTGACCTAGGCAGTCTGGACAGTATTGTTACAGAGCAGAACCATGACGGAGCTGGAAGGTCAAGCGTGTGGACAGTTGTCAGCCGTCTGGGAAATGTTGAATGAATGTTGAATACTGGCAGATGTGCCCCAGAAAAAAATCAGAGGTGTCAAAAGCTCCCAGAGTCGACAGGTCTGGTATGATGCTTTGAATGTGTAGCTTAGGGTTGTTTCTCAGCGGGGGAATCTCCTGTGAGAATATCTGACTCAGGGAGTCTACTGAGGCGTTGTGTTTAAATGAGCAAGTGTGAAGTGTGGAACCAGATCAAACCACATTTAGTTGCATGTAGTGTTGATTTTTATGGCAGGAATATGCACATTTTTAATCCCCATAGTCTTTCACATCACAACTCAGATCTATAGCACTCGCATTGGAGGTTAAAGTGGCAGTCTCAAAGATTTTCATTTAAATAAATATCTGTTAAACCTGCAGTACAGAACTTCTGTCTCCCCCTTCTGGCGGAGTGACGTCCACTTTGATTGTGCACCAGCCCACATGCCAGGCTTGGCATTGGGGTTTTTGCGTAGGCTAATGAGAGAGCCATAACCGTTACCAGTAAGACAACATCCATCTCTCAGTCCCTCTTCTTTCAGTTTGCTCCAACGAGGAAAGACCAAACCAGTGGAAATCCATGTTTGTCCTAGGATTGCATCCATTTCAATCACATTCTTGTAATCCCTCCTCTGAAGGCTTCGGAGTTTCTTTGTTATCTGGAGCATCAGAAACTTGGACACTTTCTAGATTTTTCCGCCATAGGATCTGCCACACTACTAGTTACTATAGCATACTCTCATCTCTGTCACTATACCCTCTTCAGCTCCGGCAAACCAATGGTCGCAGGTTGACAGAAAACACATTTCTACCGGTGCTCCAGCGTGGGAATGGTGCCACAGACACTAGATTTAAAACTCCAGCATACTGTGAAATACAAAGAGATTTACCTGGCACTTAATCAGCAGCGTGTGGACTCGTTTGGCAAGGGCTTGAATGTAACAGATGTTCATTTATATGTAAAAGTCGCACACTCCAGCTTTAAGTCACTCTCTATCGCCAAATGAGGTAACACAATGGTGATTGAGCCTACGGTCTTATGATTAAAGTATTGCAATATTTATATAATCGCAGTATTACGACCTGGGTGTCTGTGGTGACATTCCTAGAAAAAAAATCTTGTGTTAAGTTGCTGATAATGCAAATTGAACATTTCCTACTGCTGCTTCACATTATTTAACTGTCAGTGGATCAGCTTGAAGTATTGCAGGTAGAAATGGAACAAGAAGGAGCAGCCACAGTGAGCTGTTGCTGCAGGTGACAGGCTGCACACCTGCAACCTTTCAGCCAGGTAACCAACCCCTTTCACTGTGCCCAGCTGTTTGCAGACTCCTGCTGTTTGCAGCATAAAACCAGATCATGGTTGCTCTCAGAATGATGGGAAATGGCCAATTATTGCTTCTTTATTGAAATGACAAGAGTTTATTTTCTGTGACCTGTCGTATTCAACTACATTTGCTGTCACCACCAGTAGCTACAAGTCCCAAATATTTCCAGCAATTTTCAGACCTAGAGAAGTATGCAATTTTAATCAAGGTAATCATTTGGTCAAAATTGACATTCAGTTTTAAGCCACATTTTTATGATACACTATTTAGATCTTGGCTGTTTTTAACAATATACTTTAACCAGGAGAAGTATTTTAGTCATGGGACGTCTGGATATTAAGTTATCAGAGAAACAACCTGGGCAAACATTGGCAGCAGTCCTGCGTAACTGACGAACAGTGTTGGAGAAACACTCATTTTTAATGTGGAACTGCCTTATTATGTTTTTACCAGATTTAATCATCAGGTCCATTTGTTTCAGAGAGGAGGAGACCTCTGCAGATAAAATGTGACAAAATGAGACAAGTTGAAATGGAAAAGACAAACATAAACCATAAAAATCAGATCTGTATGAACCAATAAGGAGACTGTTACTTTCCTCAAATTAATATGTAAAATCAACATACAGTACATGTCATATTTCCCATGTGGTTTTCCACCTTGTGAGGTTTGAATAGATGTAGATATGGTAACTAAGAGGTAAGTCAAAACATATATGAATACAGCCTTTAATGCTAAAAAGAAATTATGGAAATAAACAAGTATGCAAAATTGTTTGTTTTTTTCCTTGGAAAGATAAAGGATAATGACAGAACTTCATATAAACTCTTAGTGGTGAATTGCTCCTCTATTCCCTGTCTGTATAGTTCTCGAGCCAACACACACTGTGCATCAGCATTTGAAGCACGTTGTACATCATAGCTGTCCTGGCAGGATTTGTTGTAGTGAGCAGTGTCTTGAAGTTGTAGCTTTGCCACAAGTTCCTTCCGCGTTCCCGAAGGTCCTACACTCACCTTTCCTCTCATCTCCTCACCTTGGAACTATGTGTGCAGGGTTTTGACTTCCACACAGAGAGATGTATCTGACATAAAAAGGAACAGTGACATCTGTTTCCCAGGACCTTGGTCAAAAGGAGGGTGATGGGTGATGGGGGGGGGGGAGGACCTTTTGGCCCCTTTGGCCAGAAGAGGAACTAAGCAGACACAGAAACAACAGTCCACACACACACACACACACACACACACACACACACACACACACACACACACACACACAGTCATTCACTTGCTATAAGGCAAAATGTTCACTTTGTAACTTCTAATTTCATTTAGCATAACAAGCTTTCTGTGGGTAGACCTACAGTAATATCTGTGGAATTACATAATCAAACACTGGAAAAAGAAAATAAATGGAAACAGTCTTGATTACTGCAGTTACTACATGAGGTTGAAAACTATCTAACTATAACCCTATAAAACCCCACAAGTGCGCAGGGGTCCGCTAGGGTCAGCGTGACGTGAACTTTGTCATCAGAGTTTGTGCTCGCGGTTCTGTGTGGATGGTCCGTAGTATTTGTTTCTTAATGTGGTCTGGCCTGCTACAATTGGCACCAAACATGGCGTTCTTTCTCAGAGTCATGACCTGGTCAAATCTGAACCCACAAACATCATACACATATTTGTAGATTCAGTATGGCTGACACACATAGAATATCATTATCTTAGAAGTCATTGCAAATACAAGTCCATCAATCCCCTTAAAAATCATAGTAAAATGACACTCTTTGGCACTCCAGAACTTGCCCTAGAATCATTATGTTTTTAAGCTTTCTTCAGTATCAAAGTAATCCAGTGATAATTATCTGGACAAATGCATTGCAAACAGGAAGTGCTAATAGCTTAAAATACATTTAGTGGTACCAATTTGCCAAAATGTACCAAATATAGACAACTAACTCACCGTCTTGGCAACTTCAGGGCTGTCAGCGTCTATAGTTTTCTGTCTTTGCCCCACTATGTACTTCCTTTTTCTTTCCTTTCTTTTTAAATGTATTTTTCTATGGTTTATCATTCTTGTATTATCTCCATCATTTCTGTGTTCTCTTGTTGATCTTTTCGTCATATATGAAGCTTTTAGTTTGCAGTCTTGAGGATATGTTTCTGAAGCTAAACATAGAATATTACATTACAATTACAGTGTTTTCATCATTTTAAAAAAATCTTACATAATCACAACAAACTCGTTAAAGAGGAAATTAATTAGTATATCAGCCATAATGATGTTACTGCAGTAATGTAATAAAATATGTAAGGTGGATTATTGAATGTATTACAATTCTGACATGTAGCTACAATAAGTTCTTAGCGAACTTATCTGTATGTAAACAGCATTGTATGGGTGCGGATTTGTGTGGTGCACAAATGTTCTCCTGTGCACGTCCATGCGTGTGTGTCTGTGCTTGTGCGAAGGCGATGAAGCACTCAGGCAAAAATGTCGGGGAGGGAAAAAAATGCATATTCATCAGGCCTTGCAGACAAAACAATGTACTGGCATAAGCTCTGCAACGAGCGCGAGTGAAACAGCTGCAGAGAGACTTGATGTGCTACACTGGGACAAACATTTATGAACCCACCCCCATGGACTTGCCACACAATGATGTGACACAGAGAAAGGAAGGATCCCTGCATACATTTGCATTCAGTTTTCAGGGCTAGAGTTCAGCAGGGCCCCCCCCGTTTTTCACCTCCATCTGAACGCTGAACTACTTCAGATGGCTAATCGTTCACTTAATACAAATCTATTAAACAGGCCTGGCTGTGTATAAGCAGGGTGGGATTTAGATCTGGATCAATGCCCCTGTGTATCTGCTACACTCGGCCAAGACAGTATTTTGTGCCTGGCAGATTAGTCTCTCAATTACACTTACATACATGTGGACGTTTCACATTGACTCATGTCTTGACATCAACCAATTGCATAATCTTCTTTTTTTTTCCTTTTGTCGTGTAGTTGCAGCAGCAGATTATCCCTCATCTTGTTTTTCATAAGGCTTTTTCCTTCCTATCTCTACTGTGAAAAAAAAAACCCTTATCTGACAACAAAGAGGAACCCAGCTCATGCATTAACCTGCCTGTTGACCTCTATGCAAACTCACCCCTGCAGATGAGTGACCAAAGATGCTGTAAATAAAGACAATCCCCTGTCATCCACTTATGTCCTTGAGTTACCAAATGTATCCACTAGATGGCATTCCTGTATAGAGAGCAGATCTGAAACCAAAGACAAGCCTGGCGATCAGTTTCACTGTGTTTGCATTGTTGACAGCTGAAGCACTACCAGCGATGTTACATCATGCATTAACATCACTGTCTGTCTCCATATTATGGATGAACGGCAGCAGCGGTGTCCATGTGTCTGCACAATAGCATTTATTTTAGTGAGGATTTGATTTCTGTCACACTGAGAAGAAAACCCTGAGGAGCTCTCTTCACTTCTTCACTTCACAATCCACATTTGCTCTTTTGGCCACACGTTCAGCTGTTAAGAGTCAAGTGCACATTTGTGAGTAAGCCTAAACAAAGAAAACAAAACAAACAGAAAAAAAAAAACGCAGGATGCAATCTGAGATTCCCAGAGCTGATCTGATGGAAAACAGATGAAACTAATGACAGATTGACTTTCTGGAGCTTCCAGTTGGTGCGATGAATTCCTGGAGAGAGGAATATAAAGTCTGAAATGAAAAACTGTACTGCAAGTTGTCGCCAGGGTTTTTTTTTTTTTTGCTTGAGACCATGTGTGCCCAGCTACGAATCCCCCAGCACTCGCACAAAATTAAGACCATAAGACATTTTTTATATTTCAGTTTGGCATTTTATTCCTTTACTAGACGGCGACAATAGGCAAGGCCAGACAATTTGCATAGCACATTATCATACGCAGAGGTCATTCAAAGTGCTTGACGGATATAAAAGACGAATAAAAATAATACAGGTATAAAAAGAAAACAGTATAAAATAGTATAACAAAATAGTATAACAGCAAGGATTATAAAACATGTAACATGTAATGAAAGTGTAAGATTAAATCATTAACTCTCCTTACATCCCTCTCCGTAGAGGGCTGCAAGTAGATAAGAGGAGACAGAGATGGGGAACAGCATAAGACAAAGGTCCCTGGCTGGACGCAACCTGGGGACACAGCACTTCCTGCTTGGTGCCTTGACCTAAAGACCAGGGCCCCATATTTTCTATTTTACTATTTTACTGACTGGAGGCTAAAGGAAAGTTATAAAGCTTAAAATGTATTTTTCAACGGCCTACATTTTAGTTATTTAACCCAAAATATTATTGTTAAAAATATATCATTTTTCATCCTGTTTTCAATAAGATAATGTGTTGAACATACTGACTCTAACAATGTTGTAATCAGCTTATAAAGTACTAATTATGTGTAATTTGTTAATTTATGGAATTGAAATTTACAAATTGATAATAATGAAAGAAAGAAAAAACAAGAAGTTGAATAAAAACCCAAATTTACAAAAATAAATAAAGGAATCTTTACTTTTACATTTCTTTCTTTATCATTTTTAAAAAAAACTGTACTCAGATATATTTTTGACCCTTTTATATCAAAGCTGTCACCAATTGTCACAAATATAATTCTGAAGGTGACATACTGAAACCTTCATTTATTTATTATTTTGTTCTTGTTGTCACATTTTAAGATATTGGGTGTAAAATACCATAAATCATCATTAAATGTGTGTAATTCTGTAACTGTAGAATGTAAACTTGACCCAGGTGATAAACCTCTATAATTTAAGTAAGTCCCAAGGTCATGACCTCAGCGTCCTTCATGGCCTTCAGTTTGCCTGTTTAAATACAGTTTGGTTCAAAACACACTAGTGAAGAACTGAACATTTTAATACATTGTGATATGTTTTTTTTTCTTTTTTAGATATTTCATGTTTTATAATGTGCAGAAGCTTATTTATGTCTGTTTGCATGAACACTCTACATAGAATTCAAATGTCACATGACGCATCTTCACATATGTCTTGTTTGATTTAAAGTGGCCTCCCTTTGCAGAGCTGTCGCGGTGTTTCTTCTTAGATACCAGATTCCTATGATTATTGCGGTTTCATGTACAAACTTTGTCAAACAGTTCTTTGGTTTAGAGGATAAACCTTCATTTCCTGGATACAGAGGAGGTGGACACCAGTTCCTGGCAGCTCTGAAGAATTTAACACATCCATAACAAACAGCTACTGTAGCGTAATCTCCTGGCTTCACTCCTCCCTCTCCATCCTCTCGATTCTCGTCCCTGCTCCCTGGTCCTTTGCCCACCATGCCTTCCCCAGCTGTCCTCTTCTCTTTCCACTGAAGGAGGGAGGAAGAGGGAGCGAGGGAGCTGGCGGGCTTCAGCCCTGCCTGGCTGTCGTGTTGGAGCCTTGATGTTACAGACTGCAGTAGCAGCCTCTTAGGCCCCTCATAATCCACTGGATTGTTGCATTAAAACCATCACATGATTCTTTGCTCCCTTGCAGTTGTACCGTGTTGCGTCACCATTAGAGCAAGCTATAAATAACAAAGAGGGGCTGCGGGGGAGGGAGGGGAGATACGGGGGAGGACTGTCAAACACATAGAACAACACAGACTGGCAGCTATTGGCTCCCTCCGAAGCCAACACACAGCTTTTAGTTAGAGAACGCAGTAATATTCACACTTACCTGACTTAGTCATTGGCAAACATCACATAATACACATCACAATACACACAAAGGATTTGATGCATGAAGAAATTGAATAGCGCAGCAGGGGCCAATGGCTGTGACGAGAAAACAAGTTAAAGGGAACATTCAGACGTGTCACTCACTGAGACGTCAAAGTCTTTTTTCCAGAATGAGAAGCTACCCCGGATTGTCACATCATAGACTGAAATTCAGGTGCAGCTGTGTTGACAGTAAGCCACTGTGAAATAGCAGAATGGGGCTGAGCTTGGTAAAATAGGTTGGGGTTTTTGTTCATTACTTTCATGTACTTAGAGAGGGGATGTAAGTCTTCAGAGGTCTTCTTGGGGGAAGCTGAGAGATAGCGATTGGCTGGAAGGCAGCCTCCTCACAGGGAGACATATACTGAGGCAAAACACAGCTATGACAACCACATAAACCAATATAGCTGTTTTTGTTTCCCCATGTTCGGAGCCACTGTGCACTGGATTAGCATACATCCTATCCTCTGCCCGCCAGGCAAACAACTCCAGCACAAGTCTGTGTAAGTAGAAGCCTGCTGTGTCTTCCGAGTGAATAATGCAGGATGACAGAGCAACATGCTTCACAGACGTATGTACACCACCATCAATTACTGCATCATCAGTGCCGCTACATCCAGACATAAGAGTGGTAGAAGTGTTCAGATCTGTACGTACAGCAGCACTAAATATTTCTTAAGTTAATGATGGATTATGCTGAAATGGAAACTCATAGAATGACGAACCCAAAGAACGTCATCATCTCCAGTTCCTCTCAGCTCTACAGAGCTTTTTAGTCTGTTTTGGATTGTTTTGGTTTCCTTTGATTTCCACCCACCACAGGCAGCTTTTTTAGTAGGTTAGAGAGACACAGTTTTCTTGGGAGATGATGGAGACCAAAATAGAGCTAAAAGGATAGTAAATGTTGGTCTTACAATCCCCAGGTGGACAAAAACAGTCCAAGAATTCAAGTATTTGCTAAATTAGCTTTGTGTCTGCACTGTTACAACAACAGTTATTGTCTCCTAGTGCAACTGCAGGAAAAGTACAGGTGTCACTAATAACATTAACAATGGATGGCTCTGTTCTATTCAAGTGTCCCAGTAAATCATGATACTGTGACGGTGATTCACACAACAGGAACATGAAACTGAAGCAGTGAAATGGAATTCAGCCAATTAACCTCATACCTGTGCTTTTCCTACTGTAACATGTCAAAATATCCTCTGTGAGAAAAGCCTGTGTAAAAACCAAGTGGCAACCTCTGGGGCTGTAAAATGAAGCCAACTCAGAACTACCAAAAACTGCTGTTCCTCGAATGGCCAAAAGTGAGTCATACCCCATTGACTCCCATTTTAAATGGCCAACTTTACAGCAGAAATAAACATGCTTACAGCCTGTTACAAAAACAGTTTTGGTCTATATAGCTACTTTCCTCCTTCATGACAACTGTAAGGGGGTGAATTTTTGTATAACTCACCTGTAAGAATTTTACTAAGCCTCCTATAATTGAGGGTGTGGCCTCTTTGAGTGACAGGTGGTGAGTGTATGCTTGCCACAAACCGGCAAGTACTGAAGTCTGAGCTCCACACGCCCCACCTCTCCACCCATTTTTGGATTAGCTGGGAGTAAGGTGGAGTCAGGCTCTGCCAAGATGGCGCCGGCAGAGCAGCCCACTCTGAGCTTCAAAACACCTTTCAGAAACCTGTGGGTGATTTCACGGAGGCTACGTTTATCTTTATTTACAGTCTATTTTGAAAACAAAGAAGAAAACAAACACAATCTCAAATTACTATAAAAATGATATTATTGAATCATTATTACTAATTCAATAATGTATGCGCAGTATTTTAAAGGTTAAACTTTAACTAATTTACACTGCTGGGTAATTTATAATATGACAATGCAAATGAATGAATGAAAAATACAAATTTGCAAAGTAATAGCAACTATAGTTGTCAGATAAATATAGTAGAGCAAGAAGGACAAGAAATAAGAAGCTCCCTCAGAATGTCTGTCATCACATAAGATGGTGGTAAGTTAAATACAACAGCCTGTAATTGTTCAGCGAGTTTGTAAAGTCCTTCTAGGAAGGAGTTCGGTCTAAACAGGTGCAGCAGAGGACAAGATATCTTGACATTTATGCCACATTTATGTCATATGGATGGATAGTACAAATCCCTGTTAATGTGAGTGCTCATGTCATCAAGGTGATTGAATGATTACACGGTCGGTCATGTAAGGATTAAAATACTGCATTGACAATATAACAATATAGCCATTAGATTTAGTTTAATTACACTAAACAATTGATGATGCATCCGTAGTTATTGATTTCAACCTCCGTGTTATGAGTTGGATATTGACATAAACAGTATTTACAAGTTGGAAATATGTAACTACTATAAATCCGATAAGATGTGAAGACAGCTTAGTGTGGGTTAAGCTTAAAAAATGCTGCATCCTACATTTCCCATAATGCAACTTGATAGCTTCTTTCATTAGACCTCCCCTGCCTCGTAAATGCCTGTGCCTTTCAAACTCCATGTTCTCAGTTTGTAACACAGGCTTTTTGTTCAAAATTTAAAGTATCCAAGCCCAAGGCGAGACTATGACATCACTGTGACATCATCAGGGTATTTTTTTCAGACTTGGCAAAGCTCCTCCAGAGATAAGTATTTAAAACTGTTTACACAGGCTGAATACTGCTCCCCAAAATGAGAACACTGATTTCCATGTGTAAAATCAGTTATTGAAGTACTTGAATGCATTTAGTTACTTTCCACTGCTGCAGTAGCCTCAAAGACTCAATCACACACACACACACACACACACACACACACACACACACACACACACCACATTAGAAATGCAGCTTCCAAGAAACCAAGTGATGCTATCTAATAAGAAGTTTTGCCCACCTCTTTCTGTCTTCTCTTCCTCTTTGATCTCTCCACCTCACTCTCTCTGTTTCGTTCTTCCCATAAGCCTCAAACTATCCATTCAACCACCCCGCCCCTCCTCTCTCTCTCCTTCTCTGTTCTCTCTGCAGCTCTGCCTCGCTCTCCTGCCCATCGAGTGTCGTGCATGTTATTTAAGTCAAGGGCGGCATTAGCATGACGATCACAGCCTTCTATCACAAGTCTTGTCTGCCAAGGCTAGAGCTGGAGGAGTGGGGCTTTTGTTATTATGGTGGAGAGAGAGCGGCAAAACATGCGGGGAGTAGAAAGAGAGAGAGAGAGAGAGAGAGAGAGAGAGAGAGAGGAGCTGGAGGCACAGGACAGGAGGTCTATAAGAAATCAAAGATGATTTGTGATTACGTTAAGAAAAAGCGTATATGCGTGTGCATCAGGGAAAAACTCAATCCATTTACGTGCCATATGTTGCTGTTATTCCTCACTCTCTTGAAGAAAGCCTGCTCCTTCCTGTCAATGAAAAACAAAACCACAAGTGTGCAGAGATAGGCCTACAAAGAGACTCCACAATCATGCCTGGGTCATACACACACACACACACACACACACACACACACACACACACACACACACACACACACACACACACACACACACACACACACACACACACACATATATATGCTAATCTCTGTATGAAACTCTCAGCAAATTCAGATCAGGCTCATAAATTCCTGCTTGTTATTCCAGATCTGATTACTCATGACTGCCTACAGGAAAAAAAAAACAAAAAAACATGCAACATATTGTCATCTCAGGAGCATACATGCATTTTAACAGGCGCACTCACTTCATCTCCCGCTTCTCTCCGCTCATACTCCTATTTACAAACCTATTTATTACAACAGGAAATTAAAACACAGTTAATTGTATCATAAACACACATCTGTGTTACTAAAACCAGATTAATTTTTAATGAAACAGATGCCGTCCTGGGCCAATTTCTCCCTTCGCCAACCACCGAGTTCAACCTACCGCGGCCGGCTGTCTCGCAGCCACGTGGTGAAGCCTCCTTTTGCCTGACTGACTGCGGTGGAAATACACACTTACCGGTTCAAAGACACACCTGGTTATTAAAGCAGTTGTAGCCTTTTATTCATTATTGATATAATCACCACTGCAGCTCATTTGGCACTGCAGCGCACACAATCATTCTGCCGGCTGCAGACATCCGTGACTCACCTTTGATGGACACCCTGCAGTACTCATGTTCAGTCTGGGTCCTCATTGCAGACAGAGGAGGAGAGATGGGGTCTGACATTTCACATGGCTTTCAGTCAGACGAATAATCTGATGGTCGGGAGGGTGGGGAGAGAGAGAGGGAGAGAGAGAGAGAGAGAGAGAGAGAGAGAGAGAAGAGAGAGAGAGAGAGAGAGAGGAGCTGGAGGCACAGGACAGGAGGTCTATAAGAAATCAAAGATGATTTGTGATTACGTTAAGAAAAAGCGTATATGCGTGTGCATCAGGGAAAAACTCAATCCATTTACGTGCCATATGTTGCTGTTATTCCTCACTCTCTTGAAGAAAGCCTGCTCCTTCCTGTCAATGAAAAACAAAACCACAAGTGTGCAGAGATAGGCCTACAAAGAGACTCCACAATCATGCCTGGGTCATACACACACACACACACACACACACACACACACGCACGCACACACACACACACACACACACACACACACACACACACACACACACACACATATATGCTAATCTCTGTATGAAACTCTCAGCAAATTCAGATCAGGCTCATAAATTCCTGCTTGTTATTCCAGATCTGATTACTCATGACTGCCTACAGGAAAAAAAAAACAAAAAAACATGCAACATATTGTCATCTCAGGAGCATACATGCATTTTAACAGGCGCACTCACTTCATCTCCCGCTTCTCTCCGCTCATACTCCTATTTACAAACCTATTTATTACAACAGGAAATTAAAACACAGTTAATTGTATCATAAACATACATCTGTGTTACTAAAACCAGATTAATTTTTAATGAAACAGATGCCATCCTGGGCCAATTTCTCCCTTCGCCAACCACCGAGTTCAACCTACCGCGGCCGGCTGTCTCGCAGCCACGTGGTGAAGCCTCCTTTTGCCTGACTGACTGCGGTGGAAATACACACTTACCGGTTCAAAGACACACCTGGTTATTAAAGCAGTTGTAGCCTTTTATTCATTATTGATATAATCACCACTGCAGCTCATTTGGCACTGCAGCGCACACAATCATTCTGCCGGCTGCAGACATCCGTGACTCACCTTTGATGGACACCCTGCAGTACTCATGTTCAGTCTGGGTCCTCATTGCAGACAGAGGAGGAGAGATGGGGTCTGACATTTCACATGGCTTTCAGTCAGACGAATAATCTGATGGTCGGGAGGGTGGGGAGAGAGAGAGAGAGAGAGAGAGAGAGAGAGAGAGAGAGAGAGAGAGAGAGAGAGAAAGAGAGAGAGAGACGTGGCCTTGGAACAAAAAAAAAAAAAAATCCAGCTGAATATTAAATGCGCTCAGGTGTTTCATGGCCTGTCAAACCTGGGTGACACACAGAAGACACACTGTCTCATTTCCTGGGTGAAGTGTGCACACGTGGATGTCTGTGCATGTATGTGTACAAGGTCCATCCAAGGCATGCACAACACACACACACACACACACACGCACACACACACACATACATACACACATACACCAAACACACAGTGGCAGTCAAGCCTGCTATCATTTGAATTCCTCCCCTGTGGTGGCTCCGTAAGACATCTCAATCTCCATCATGCTGTCAGAAGAAATAAACACAGTACATAGAGAACTGAGAAGAAAAAAACAGGCTTTTTCTTTCCTTCACATCCATCGTCATGTAAGTTAAATGCCTTCTCTGCTCATGGACACACGCACACAAACACACACACACACACACACACACACACACAGCAGACAAACAAACACAAGCCAAAGACGCTTTCATCCGTTGCATGGTGAAAAAATACATTTATTGGAATCTGTGTCAATGTAGAAAAAAGTGAAAACTGGCTTTAGGTTTTGTCACAGTACCACAGGTGAATATTCCAGCAGCCGTCTGGTGAGCCGAAACTAAGTCCGCAAGCTCGTTTTAGGGCAGTACATCTGCTACTGATGACAACAGAAAGGGTGGCCTACGGTGGCCTTATGGTACCAAACACGTCGTCTCTCACAGACACTGAAAAGCTCAGGCTGCTTCCTAGGACACACCACCAGCAAATACACATGTTGTACAGTAATTAACCTAGACCAATGTTCTCTCTCTTAATGTGGGCTTCTGCGGGAGAGGCTGATTTGTTCAAATGTTTTGTTGTGATACTGTTACAAATCCCTTTCCAATAACTATAAAGTCAGGGCCGCTGACTGCCAGCATCCGAGGCGACTCAACGGAGCCTGTATTGTATGATCAATTGCGGGCCACTGTTTTATAACTCATAAACTGGGCCCATAATATCCCATTTCGTCCCGGACCCTGGAAATAACTCCACTGGCCCTGTGCGAAGCTATGAGGTTCATGCATCATCTTTGATGTCCACCAGGGCCTCCTTTCACTGTTCAGCGCCTGCCATCCAAATGAAGGGAATATCACATTAATATTTCTCTTTTCTCTGTAGAAGTCACTTTTTTTTCTCTTTTTTTTTTTTTTTAAATCAAATATTTCTGTCTGAACAAACATCTCTATAATAAACATACCGCAAGTGACAAGTTCTACTCTGGCAGGCCAAATGTTATAATGTGTAGTGCATTTCTATTTCTGATATGACAGGATAAGTCTCACAACACATGGCGAGTCTGCATACTTTATGAAATCAACTCAAATCGCAACAGAAAAAAAAAAAAAATGCATTTGAAAACAAAACGAGACATTTCTAAACTCAGATACTGAGTATTAACATTGAGAGGTCAGTTTTTTTTTCCCCATACAACTTTCTTTACATATAGACTTATTTTATTCTTAAATATCTTAAATCTCATATAAAATAATTCATCAGAAACCGATTCTATATACACGGACGAGAGTGCACAAGATGGATAAAGAGATGGTGTGCATGCTGACGTGGTTTAGCTAGAGCAGGGTTTGCTGTGAGGTTATATGCGCTGCTTGGGTGTACAGTTTTTTTTGTTTGTTTTTTTTTTTTTTTTTTTTAAATTTGGCTTTTTCTGATGAAATGAATGACAGGTTCTGCGTGGAGCATCAGACTCAATATCATCATTCAGAAAACAAACAACAGCTTCTAAACCAATAAATAGGCTTTCTCTTTAGAGCGGCAATTCTTCAAAGAGAATGTGACCTTCATGGTTACCAAAAGACAAAAAACAAAAAAAAAAATCCATATTTCAACCTCTCTCCTGACACAAGTTATCTACCAAAGCAGAACTGGGAGCATTATGATTTTTCTGGACTGGATTCTAGGATAAACCTAAGCTTAATGTATTGTTAAATGGAGATTAGCAGTGGGGAAATAGTACAGTATTTGTTGGGAACTAGGCTTTTAATCCAAGAGTGTGTCAAAAATGATATATGGCAAGCTGCAGCAGTTTTATCGGGTCAAGGCAAATAATATGTTCATGGACGGGCATTCAGTTACACTGTTAAAATATAGCACATAGCTACGTACAACAAGGCATGCATGCTTTGAGGCTCTTATGAGACAAAAATAAAAAAGAGATAAAATATAAAGGGATTGCATTTGCACTGACTTCTGCCATGTGTCATTTTGTGGCTCTAGCCAATGGTGGTTGAGGTTGGCTGAAATGTTTTATTAGCTCAGGGAAAATAATCGGCGAAGTTTCCCCCAAAGTGACATTTAAGCAGCTTGTTGTTTCTTCTATAATCACATTCACACTCTCTTTTTTTTTTTCCCAAAAAAAAAAACGTCTGAGTGTTTGATTTTACAAAGAATCGTACGCTTATAATGTGCACGCTAGTTTTGGCAATGAACTCGCTGTGAGGACGCGGCTCTGTGTGGCACAGTGTTAATAAAAACGGCACTGGTTCCAGTGACTCCAGTGACACCAACTCTCTATTCACAATGGCCACAATCGCTGTTGCTGCTGACGCTGTTGTTAATTTACTTCTCTCCCCCGAAAAAAAAAAAGAAACACAACAGTGAAGACATCATAGCACGATCAATACCGACCTGGAAGAGGATGCTTAATTTCACTTCTCTTTTTCTGTTGTTTTGAATTTTCACAACTTAACTGGCATCCACGCATCTCTGGCAAGCGACAGCATCTTTGTATATTATTTAGAAAATCTCTAGTAGATATTCACAGTTGCTTGACTGAATGGCAAAAATACCCATGAAGTCTAAAATTGCTGGTTTAAGTCGTCTAAAACATGGATGCCAAGAGTTCTTTAAAGTACTGGAGGTTCACCGTCGTCGTAGACTATTTGATGGATTCAGATTCAAAGTGTAAAAAAATCTTGCAGCGTGTTGCCTTTGAGCACGAACACACATATTCATACATACAACCATTCATTTTCTTGTATATATATATAGAGATCTGTAGTAATATGGAACAATGGAGATACCTTCAATTACATCTGATGGTTCATGATGTGACACATATTCCACAAATTCTTCTGGATGTTCTGTGGGTGGATGCTCTACAGGAGCGTTTACATGAGAGCAGATTTCTGTACAGTAAAACAGCACACATAAAAACATGAGGACTTTAAAATAAAAATATCCCACGCTGATTGTGATGTTTAAAATGTTATTCAATTCATTTTTTTTTTTTTATTCTAGAAAGGGAGGCAAGGGTTTATTTTTGGCGGGACGAGGCAGGGGTGCTGCCGATCTCCCCTGTTTTCCTTTCCCACACTACACAGTAGTTTCATTCTTCCAGGGTCCAGTGCGTATATTCCCTGTGCTGTCCGAGGTGTACAGGAGTCCTTCGTGCAGACCCCCTTTCAGAATCCCATTCTGATTGGGCGGGTTCTGGGGGTAGGATTGTCTGCGCGGGGCGTGCATCTCCAGATGGTGATGTGTCGCCATCGGGTCCTCCTCGGCCACTTTGCCGCAGCCACACAGGAAGATGCCCGTGTCGCCTGCCTCCGCTGGGCACAGAGAGGGGAGGAGGTCTGCCTTGGCACAGCAGATGTGCCTGTGGCAGGGGTTATGGCACGCCAGGGCCTCGTGTGTGGTGGCTGCAGCAGCGTGGCATGTGTGATGCCCATCATGGTGGCCTTCGTGGGCCAGATGTGGACAGATGTGGGCATGACGCTCATGTGTGCTGTGGGGGCTGTCAGTGTGTGAGCTGTGCACGCTGCCTCCGTCCACGCTGGAGGGGATGTGATAGGCGTACTCCCTCTCACTCCCTGCTCCGCAAGCGCCGGCGCCGGACCGGCGGCTGAGGTGACGGCCTTTAGTCCTGGTGCTGCTCTTTAGGCAGGGGTGTAACTGGATGCCCGGTCTGTAACCCTCGGGGTCAGCGTGTAGCAGTACGTGCGTTGCCGCAGGCTCCTCCTCCATAAGCTGCTGACTATGCAGGGCGGCGCAGCATGGTGTCACCGGTGCCAGGCACGTCACGTGATTTTGCGAGGACGGAAGGGCGGCGTGTTTACAGTGACCTAAACTGCCGTGACTGCAGCTCATTGGTGCTTTACCTTGACACGGTGAGTCATGGTGGCAGTGGCTGTGACCATGACCATGTCCGGGGGTATCTCCATTCACATTGACCTTGGGCCGCGCTTGAGCAGGCCCGTGGGCGCCAGAGCAGGCGTTGGCTCGTCGTCCGGGACAACAGGAGCACCAGCAATGCCAGACATCGTCACGCTTGGCACAGTGATGGATGAGGATGAAGAGGCCGAGGGTGACGGAGAAGGCACCGTAGAGGCAGCTGAAGATCATATCCAGGAAGTGGCCCTGCGACACGGCCAGTGCGCCGAAGGTCCAGGTGGCCAGGAAGAGGAAAAGGGTGAAGGCCGCCGTTCGTAACTGAGCCTTGAAGGAGTGCTCGTTGGCCAGCAGCGCAGGGTTGATGGGAACGCCTGGGCAGCCGGCGGGGCAGTGGCTCCCGCTGGGTGGAGCTGCCAGGGCTCCGGGCTCGGCTCCCTGATGACAGTGGGTGGGCACGTCGACGGCGGCCAGCCTCTGCTGCTCCTCCGTCAGCTGCTTGAGCTCATACTTCTTTTCAGGGTGTCGCCGCAGCTGGATGAAGGTACAGAGGAAGTAGATGCATGTCACCAGGACGATGAAGGCCACGGGGCCAAAGAAGGCTCCCAGGCTGGGCTCCCAGGCCATCCAGCAGCTGCAACACACACAAACACCAGCGTGTTTCAACACTTGCATTTATTCATTTGTTCTAACATCTATCCGCTGGCATGTGCACCTTCAAAATTTGCACCCTGTACACACAGTGCAAACAACCTTAATATAACCACACAACATCTGAGTTGTGTTTGCTCAACAGAGAAAGACTAATTCAAACACACACCCAACAAAGGGAAATAAAAGCTAATGGCGGAGGTGTGTGTCAAAACATGCAGATACACACATGTAGCTCTGTTTTTAAAAAAAATCAAATGAAGGTTTATTTTTGGAAATAATTAATAACACCTAATGATGAAAGCACTTTGTTGAGGTGTATAAAATCAACAGAGGGTGTAATTTAACCTTGAGAGCAGAAACAAATCCAGGACTTACTATGGTGCTTGCTCCCCGCTGCCATAGTTGTCAATATTGACGGCTGCCGTGACCCCGCAGATGATGAGGGGCACTCCACCACTGACTAAATAAAATCTGTGAGGTGACAGAGTGACGAACACAGGCAGAGACAAGAAGAAGAAGAAAGTATAAGACTGTGAAAAGACATTTACAAATCCCATATCTCACATCTGGATTACAACAGCACACTGTCAAAATATGACTGAGAAACACTATTCGACACAAGAGATAGATAATAACCCAAAGATCCAAATAGACAAAGTGACAGATAAGATTACAGACTTGTGCAGTGAGTGAAGCTCTCACCCCAAATAACTCTGCTTTTTCTCAACTTAAGCAACAAACCGTGACACTGAGGAACAGATGTGTGGACACATTTGTCAGATATCCTTTCTCCACTTTTCCAAAACATGACCACCCCAAAATATCTCAACACCGATGTGTGAACTTTTAAGCTTTTTTTTTTGTTTTTTTTACAATGTGTTTGTTTGTGATCTCACACTGCGGGTGCGATCACACCAATTGTTTGTTTTCCTTGCTCCAAATTAAAGTCTGAAGTTTAACTAGGAAAAAACAAATGTGTTTCCTGTCAATGAAAAGTTGTCAGGACTCATTGCTTGAAATTTGCAGCAGCTGCTGTTCATGACAGCACGGAAGACGTGGAAAGAAACCTGGATCTGAGCAGAAGTGGATAGAAAACCTAAACTCAGTTCGGCTCTGTATGTGCGCTGGTAACGCCTTGCATTTAGAGGTTTTATCCTCAAGTTACTTAGAATTATTTTTCTTCTTGCATGCAGACTGCAGGTCTGAAAGACAAACCAAGAAACAACCAACACCCAAAATTATAATATTATTATTATAATACATATTGTCATAATGTCCCTACTATTTCATATTATCATATTTTTCTCTTTATCATTATTATCTTCCCACACACACACACACACACACACACACACACACACACACACACACACACACACAGTTATCATTTTTATGTTGTTTTTTATGTCATCTTCATGTCTGTTCATTATGTTCTTTATATCACACCTGTTTTTGTTATATTGCCAATAAAGTTCTTACAAAAAAAAAAGAAAAAAAAGAAAAAGGAAACATGAGCTGCATCTAAACACAGCAAGGGGCAGCAGTGGTGGGGTGTGTTTTTTCAGGTACTTATGAGATGACAAAATATATTGTGGGAAGGTCGGTTTGAGTAAATACTGTAGATCCATGAGTTTTTAGTCTTATCAGGCACAATAACACTGCACAACTGTTCATAATCTACCACGAGGTGTGGAAAGTTATCACAGCGGCAATCCTTCTTCCTTCATCTTTCCTTGCAACAATCGGCAGAAAATAGAAACATGACATTCACGGCACAAAGCAACCAGGAACGTTGCAGCTGCACTTAAAGTTGCAGCAGAAGTTGAGTCAGTTTCAACCTTTTCACTGGATGAGCCTTTGTTTTTTGTTTTTTTGGCCACAGCCCTTTTGCGACAGTAACCCCTGCTGTGGTCCAACTTTTTTTCACACAGTGCTGCAGTCTGAACACGGCCTCAAAGCACTGATGTGTGGCCATCGTGGTTGTATTCATCCTCAGAAATTACTGCTATGCCTCCCCAAGATGCAATTAAGCCCTTGCGGTGGAGGCTGTACATCAGCTGTACATTGCAAAAGAGATCTTGGTGTCATCAAATAAAGGTTATATGAGACTAGAAACCGATCTGAAAAAACAACATTAATAGTGGTAGAAAGGAACTAATAAGGCATGAGCTCAACAACGCGACAGTATCCCCTCCTTACCCGGGGGGATGCTGCAGTATTGTAATATTTACATTGTGCAAAACTGGATATTTCCTTAAGGAAGATGTTCTGATGTTTCCTGGGAAACAGGTAGGTATGTGAACAATGACACTTGCGTCACAGCAAATGAACCATGAGCCTTAAGATTTCAATGTACAAACAAAGCCAATCCTCAGCAGCTCCCTCTCCGCACTGCCCTTGTCCTCCCTCTCTGCGTTGTCCTCCGCTTTCCTATAAAACACTATGCTATTTCCTCTTCCTTTCTGTCCAATCTCAACCTCTGTCACCGCTCTAACCTTTCCACCACTCCATCTTCCTCCATCTTCATCCTCGGTTTCCTCCCTTCCATCCCGTCTCTCTCTCTCTCTCTTTCCCAATCTGTCGTCCGTCACACAGCAGCCGTCCCAAAAATTCAATTACAATCAAGATGTTTGTCGGGGCTGGTTGGTGAGAGGTGGTTGGGTGGTTGGAGGGGGAGGAGGGGGTGGGACAGCGGTATTACTGGCCTGTCACTGTCTATGAGTGGAACAGTTCCCGCAGGGGACCCTCCTCCAACAGAAAGCCATTTACACACCCGTCAGCCAGATAAGCATAAATGAGAGGAAGAAGTAGTGGATGTTAAAGCACCCTGTGCTTTATAACCGTTCCCCTATATCTCCTCTAGGAAAGCCTCGTTGTGTTTCCTCTAGGCCTGTGCCCCAAGAAAACATGTGTAGTGTACATGCATAAAAAAATGTATAGCACGTGTGATCAAATTACAGTCTACATGCTGCCCCGATTTTATACAAAAAGCTGCTCCATCATATTCAAATTCCTCCCAATCGTGCACACTTTCACACAGACTTTATTTGTTATCCATTCTATTAAAAAAAAAAGCCTTCAAACTCTAACGAAATGGCTGTGTATGCAGAGCCGTGCTTTTGAGTGAGTTTAGGAACAGTAATTATCTGATATAAATAGACCCTGAAGTGCCTTTTAGCCAGCAGCTACAGTGTCTCCCCCCCAACCTTGTGCCTCAGCTGATGCACTGTCCTCTGTTTGGTGACTATGTGCTGTCCTCTCTCTGGACCTGCTCCAGGATATACATAGCACAGCAGGAGAGTCAAGTGATGGCCATAAAGCTCCAGCACAGGGCAAAAGCTTATGGGTAAAACCAGAGTATGCAACAGTAATGCATGTACTCAACCTTAGACTCAAATCTGCATGCATGAATGCCCTTTAATGAATTCTTTTTTGGAGCAATTGTTTAACAAAATAAGCTCCTTTGTTTATTTGCCGAGAGTCAAATGAGAATGAAGCTAGCACCAGCAGCTGCTTAGCTTAGCTTATCATAAAGGCTGGCATCAGTGTAAATCTTTCCGAAGGTAACAGAACTCACCCACCAGCCCCTCCAAAGCTCACTAATGAACTAATACATCACATTCATCACATCTAATAAACAAATTTAACAATTGACAAGTATGGTGAACGCACACTCAAAATGGTCAAAAAATCAAGTGTAAAATGATGGACACGTCTCACCCTCAATGGACGCCATCTTGCCTATGTAGCGGAAGGAGGAGGGACCAATGTATCTTCAAACTTGTGAAAACAGTGCCGGCAGCGATGGCGGCCTAATTTCCAAGTCGCATGACACAGGGGGCACATTCAAGAAAATAAAACATTCATTTTGAAGTGAAGTGTGCAAAACAGCCAGCGGGCGGGCGACAGTTGCAATCACCTGTCACGTTTGTCATTTCTGGTGAGTGCACAACGGCCGTGTTTGATTGGGTACAACACTACCCAGTTGAAATTCGCACGCTACGCCAGAGAGTATGCCGTGTACACAGTGTACTTCAGTGAGCGTACTGACTGAAATATCTGATTTGAGGCACAGCAAAGGTAGATTTACCCCCGTTTGCATTCGCTGAAGCTAAGCTAGGTTGAGCTTGGCCAGTCACTGGTTTAGCCCAGTGACTAACACCAACGTCAGTCATGTGAGTCGGCAAGAAACTGACCTAGTGTATTTCCAAAAATGGTATTATTATTATTTCTTGTACCAGTCTGGTATATTAATTTCAATTTCTGTTCTGTTTTTTTAATGGACATTTAATGGTTTTACAGAGATATTCTGCCATTTCATTTTCGATACACTTGATTGTATACACACTGTATCTCATGGTTCATGCGTGGTCAGCCACCCATACTAGCTATTTCTCTTTTGAAAGTCTTTCTGTTTTCCCACCTTTACTTTTCAATGTGCGACTTTGCCTGTTTGCAGTTAAACATTTCTGGGGATTCTATACAAGACGGGAAACTGTCCTCTCAAAGTGAAGTGTTGCTTCAGAGGAATGAGTTATCCCCATCACACTACAGATGACTGTCAGTTAATAGCATGAGCAGAGGCGTTAAATGTGTGTGGTCCAACACGGTGAAGCAGATTTCTGACAAAGGTCAGTGTGATGGTCCGCTGGATATGCCATCTGACACTGTCAGGAGTGGAGAGACAGGAAAAGAGGTAGATGAGGAGGAATAGGTTGGTTGTTGGGAGGGAGGGGGAGGGGTGAGGTGGGGATGCTCAGAGGAGAAATTGATTTGTCTCCAGCTGCTAAGTCTCATTGCATGAGCCTGTCTGACGGGGAGCATTACAGTCAATCACTGTGGATCAACTTGACTGCTGCGCCACACGATCCCACCGCGTGCCCCAAGACAAATTATCTCATTCACAAGCAGTGCATGATGGGAGAGTCTCAAGAATGTTCCATATTAACCCCCCCCACCCCCCCAACAAATCACGCAGGTGTCTAAGGATTTGCTTTGCAAGGAGAGTGCTGCTTATGGGCTGAGAGGATTCTTATCTGATGGGGACCTTATCCCCAGTGACTTTCAGTGACTCTTCAGGAAATATATTATTGAGCAGATTCCAGTTTTAATAATGTCACACATATGACGCAGCTCATTTATAGGTTTTTATAGATATCAATTTCAGGTGATGTGGGTTGGAAATGTCCTCGGAGTGCTACATGCATCACAACCCTCTAAAACATCCCACAGAAACCAAGTCTGAGAGCATGTGAGTTGCAGAGTTCATATTCAGTGCAACTCCACATGTTTAAATCATTTTCATGTGTGGGGTCATACGCTATGTCAAATGTTTCTTAAAGTTCATGAAAAGTCAGACAACTGGATACACTTGATATCTTCCGACAGCTTTAAGAAAAAGGCAGTGAATACAAGATTTAAATGACAAACAAGCATTTGTCACAGTGCACCCTCTGTTCGCCTCTCCATCTCTGCTCTCAAACCTTACGGGATTTCTCGTAGAAGCTTCTGAAGTTCAGCTCTGCAGCACGGTTGCGCTGTTGCAAGAAGAGCTCACACAGCACCTTCTCACTGCAGAGGAAGAGCACCGCACGTGTCCAAAAGCTGATCCTCTTACACATGCCAAATGTCTCGAGTAAGCAGAGAAGGAATGAAATAGAGAAATAGTAGAAAAAAAAAAAAAATGACAAAAAGCAGAAATTCAATTCTGACGTGTGTGTCTAAGCAAATAGGAACTAAATGGGTCAAAAGGTTAAATACATTTCGATTTGTGATAAAGCTCCTGGCTCAGCAGCCTCCTGGGGACCTGAGCTAATTAGTTACAGCATTGGGGTGATGCCATAGTAACAGGTTGTTTTAAGTTGTTCGCTTTTTCATCCTTCCTCCCCCTCTTCCTGACATTCATTCCTTCTTACCTTACAGGGTAGTAGGAAGTCTCGAACTGAATAACTGAACTAAAACATTTACTACAGACCCAGTTCAGCTACTCCAGGAAACAATGTGTAGCTATACCTGTG
The DNA here is from genome assembly GCF_021018895.1 of Seriola aureovittata. NCBI lineage: Eukaryota > Metazoa > Chordata > Actinopteri > Carangiformes > Carangidae > Seriola > Seriola aureovittata. The sequence goes on from NC_079377.1 coordinate 5,371,279, forward strand.
GGGAAACTGCAAAATCAGAGGCTTCAAAATAGTTTAAAATTACAAAAAAAAAACAACTAAAAAAAAAAACACTCACAAGCTCGATCATTGATTCCTAACCTTTTATGTCTGATGTACTGTATATCTCTATCAGATGAGCTCAAGTACTCCTTTATCATTGCTACTGTCAAGTTTCAACTGTGTTCCTTTCAGTTTCAATTTCAAAGTGGATGGCAACAGTGCATATTACGGTTGAATTTTCAGTGTTTAGGTCCATTTGGTCGACCAACCAGAAGATGGAGCTGTCAAATATTGATCCTATTGTTTTACTCAACCATTTCAGATACGATACGATACGATACGATACGATAAGAAAAGATAAGATAAGATAAGATAAGATGGTCCTTTATTAGTCCACAGTGATGAATTCAGCTAGGGCCATCTGCAGAAACATATTTTAGCCACTTTAAAAAATTTTATATTACTACACAGCGCACACTACTCCACAGATCAGCTGTTTGAGTCTAGGTGCACTTGTGTGTAGGAATACAGTAGTTCAATGGTTAAAATGTAGTTCCAAAGGAAAGGGCTGTTTGACGGCAAGATGAAGCGGTGAAAATATTCAAAATATAGCATACATTTAAACCGATATTAGCTTTTTTTTCTATGGGCATTTTTTTAATAAGACACGGATGACCCCGTCCACAGCAGCACATCGCTCAGCTTCTGTGCCGGTTCTCCTGCTGCTTCTCCAAACTGGGAGCGTGCTGGTCCGAATCTACTACAGGTAATATACTGACTATAGATAAGCACCTCACACAACCCCACGTCTAATAATCTGAACTATCACTTTAAGGTGTTACAGCTGTTTTAGGTCGTAGCTGGTGGCTTACTGGTTAGTGTGACAATAATTTATCAAAGACCGTCAAACCAATTTGTAATCCTACTTGGATGCGTATTTGCCTCCCCTCCTGAACACAATCTGTGTTCTTCTTCAAATCGTAATTTCTCTTTTTCTTTTTTTCAAATTTGTAGAAATGTTCCATTGTACCACATGCGAGTTACTGGTACTGATGAACTGATGCAAAATGTCATATAGAGTTCCCAGACAAATGCTTGTCAGTCTGATACACCTCCCTCTGTCAGAGTATTGTTGCTAAGCAGCAGTTTGCACCTTGAATGCCTGTCATCTCTAACAGGAAACTCTGATGTAAACAGGGCTCAGTTCAGAAATTTACTTATTAATAGGAATTCACTCGACTCCACTAATCTCTGGCATTTATCAGCCTAATTTTCACATTAAGTGAATCATTACCCTTCAAAACCTAAACGTCTTCCCTTGTGGCGGACAGTGACTCAGATTAAAAATGCAATTTCTTAACATGAGCAAATGTGTGAGAAATCACCAAGGAGAGCCAAATGGTATAAATAGGAAGACCTGACAGCGATGTCACTACAGAGTGAACAAAGCCAGAGGCTTGAAAGAATGCAAACTAGCTGTGGATGTCTCTGCAGATAAACGATGCAATAACTCATCTGTGTGAAGCTATTGTTGCCCTCTAAAGGAAACATGAGCCAGCAAACACCTGAAAAAAAACCACATAAGCTAGTATAAATCAACAGAGACACAATTATGTATATGCTCAAACACGAACACCTCTCTGCAAGGACAGAGTAACCTGAACACAGACTTATTTAAACCACATTAATACTGGGATTTGTCGTCGTTACTGACTTAAAATCAGTGGTGGAAAGAAAGTAAGTACATTTATTTAACTATAATATTTTAATAAATGTAATTATTTGTAATTTTCATTTACTTTCCTTGAGTATTTCCATGTTATGCTACTATATACTTCACAAAATTTCAGAGGCAAATGTACTTTTTACACCACTACATTTATTTGACAGCTATAGCTAGTTGTTACATTTAAGAAAATGAGTTTAAATAACATATGATAAGTATATGAAATACAATACATGTCAAAGATTAATTTTGGATTTATATTATCAGAATGATTTGTCCTTTAAACCTCTCAGATGGCTCCTTTTAAATAGTGTTTGAGGGACTAAGGAGGTAAAACTCTCCCATATTTCACAACAAAAGCAAAGATTCGATCCAAAGTCCAAAGAAGTTAATACAGTTTTTTGTATCACCCCTTTGTTTTTTCTTCTGACCCAAAATTATCATCTCACAACCCCACAGGTTTGTGTTTGGAGGGGGTCCGACATCTAGGCTGGAAACCAATATACTGCACTACCAAACAACCAGCTACAACCAGCTACAACAGTGAAAGGCTGCTGACACATTGATACATCAACAGTCTAATTATCTTATATATGTAATAATATATTAGTAATTGAAGCAATTTTCCTGCTGCTAATACTTCTGTGCTTACACTTAAGCAACATTTTAAACGCTGGACTTTAACATCTTCTTTAACTTCTATTGGATCAATGTAGTAGTATTGTATTAGTGTTTTTACTTAAGGATGTGAAAATGCAATGTGCGGCATATAGCTGTGATTGTGTAAGACTTGTACATCATACATCTCACGGTGTCAGTCAGGTCATGTGCTGACAAAAAAACGGAAGAAATAAAAAAGCAAATAATTGTGCAGTGAACCAGTCCTTGGCCTCTGAAGACACACACACAGCAAGCAGCAATGACAGTGCAAGAAAGATCAAAAAATACTGGTCACACTCACACACACACACACACACACACACACACACACACACACACACACACACACACACACACACACACACACACACACACACACACACACACACACACACACACACACAGAGGCACAAAATACACAGAGGCACAAAATACATACACACAGCTTTTTATGTACTTTTCCGTCTACATGCAGTCAGGGTTGAGGAGGGTTGCAGGGACATTTGTTCTTACCTCAACAGGGGCTGTTTAGGGGGCGGAGGCGGGTCACCATCCTGGCTCTGCGGAGGCTTCTTGGTCACCTGCTTATAAATGTTCCTGGCTGTCACCCCGAGCCACAGCATGGTCGACAGAGACGAGTAGTGCAGCACGACCCCGACCTGAGATGGTTTGGCAGAGGAGGGTACATCATGTTATTTATATGGCTTTTGTGAACTTGACATACAGTAAAAAGCCAGACTTGATTATATCACTGTAACACAAAGACAATATGTTCGGGAAGAGCTGCCACTCCTTTCTCAAAAACAATGTCACTCCAAGGGTGTCTCCGCAGACGTTTTCCACACCTGCCTGCTTCGTCTTATCCTTCACTAAAAGACAATAGTACATGAATGGAGGGACAGGTTGAAAAGGTGCCATTGAATCATCAAGGTTGATGAGGATAAGAGCATTATGGTGAGGTTATACTGGTGGGTACCGAGCAGCTCTTATCAGTTGAGTTAGAGGACATGAGGTGTGCACTGTGAATAACAAATCTGAATAAAAATGATAGTCACGTTGACAACTATCAGTGCGTGATTGTTTTTCCAAAATGCACTGTATACATATCTCTGTTCGTCTTTGTTTTAATATTCATGAATTATGTTTGAATAGGGGAGCTGATCTAACTTTGTTTAAAGGCTTTGCCAGCTCATAGAAAGACAGATGGAGAGACGGAGAGATGAGAGTTTCAGGAAAAAAAAAAAAAAAAAAAAGAGAGAGAAAGGGAAATGGAGGGAGAAAATTAAAATGCGTCTTTTCTCCACCTACTCAATCTGTTCATGATGTACTAGAAACCTGAGACATCCAATCAAACGCTTTCTCTGCAGCCTGAGAGGCCTAGGGACCGAAGCAAGTGTACCGGAGTCCAGATGCTAATTGGAAGTGTCCTTGCGCTGCTTATAGAGAGCAGAGAGCGGGTGGTAAGTCAATCACTGCTGCGGAGACACTACAGAGCTTCATTAGTGCCAAGAACAGATAGCGAGGAAGTGTGTTTGTAATATGGAAATAAGAGAAGAGGAGGGGGGGGGGGTTCTCAAATTGAGAGTATGGTGCAGATAGGGGGGCTGCACACATTGATCATAACTGGCTGATTAATGTCCTACATAAATAAGACAGAACAGCCATGTCGTCCATCTGGCAGTTTTTCAAAATTACAGATCACATGGTTGCAGTCTGCTCATCAGTCATCAAGCATATAAAGCAGTACTATATCAGTAACCCCTTAAATCCCATGTCTCAGGCTAAAAATGTCCTGTATGACCGTTTATGAGCAGAATTTTCATATATAATATATCAGCTCGTGTTGGACAGATTTGTGCAGTGTCACATGTTTAGTGTAAGTGGTCAACAGCTGCTTATTTCCTGGGTGCACTCTATGATGTATTATGAGAAATAGTTACTGGACTCAAAGATGGCACTTTGCCACTTCAGTGAAAATTGCTCATGCAGCACATGAGCCAAAAAGGCTTTCTAGCTTCTGTGTTTGCCTTTGCTACGGCATTGGTAACGTTCATCTCTTTTCAGTTACGACTGGGACCAAAATAATAAAACACCACTTTTCACTGTTTTTCCACATAAGACATGAATACTCCAACAGAGTGTAATTTTAAGTCGGCACACACCTGGGAAAAAAATGTGGGGTTAAATGGGTTAAGTGTATTTAGATAAGACCTATACTTAATTATCACTTGGATATGATTAGAACAGTCTGCTGTACACAGTCCTATTTTGGTGTTTCACTATTCTCATCTGCTGTGTGCTTTCACCTGATGTGCCTGTGTTAATAGAGAATCTTGGTAAATACATAATTTCAGTCAGTGATGGGATCAGTGAGCAGCACAGTGATCACACCGTTAGCGAAACAGGAGCTGGAAACGGCCTCAGAAAACCTGATTATTGTGTCCCCATTAAACGCTTCTATCGCCTCAGACTCCCTCCGTCATCACATAGGACAGGTGTCAATAAATAAATGAAACTATTAGATTTAGATTCATGAAATTTTTGACTCTAATCTTTTTCATTTTGCATATGCACATGGTCACTTAAACAAAATGAAGAGATACAAGCTAAAGTTAGCGTGTGGTGTTGCTCTAATGTTTCTGCAGCAACACACAGCATCTACAGCCAATAATCCTACACACACACTCTATCTATCACAGCATACAGTCGACGTGTCAGTCAGAGTTAGCTATAGTTAGCTTTGCAGTGCTTTTATGTAAGTGCCCTTTTGTGATTATTTGTGTCAAACAGCAACAGACTGGACAGAGATGTCGTAATCAATACAGGTCAAATCCTGATATCGTCAGTGGGAGGAGGCAGAGGATGTGAACTTAATGTGAAACGTGGAAATAATGAGTTACCACAAAAGGCTTGTTGGGCACCTTTCTGCACTCTGTGTTCTACAAACACACCAAACTGCAACAGGCAGGGAATTGTGGGCGACATTAGCCTTAATTAGTCACTGTTAGCTGTCAGCTTAATACATGAGGGAGATATTCATTTGATATTTGTATGCTAGTTTAATTGTTTATTTAGACTACATTGCAAGATAGCATATAGTATATTGTATAATGTGTAATGTAGTACAGCAATATAGCAATAGCAATATATCCCTCACTTAGGGGAGGAGGACATATTCCATCACTTTTTAAAATCCTGTTTTTGCTAGATATTTGCTAATGCTAAAATCTGAGTCATTTTCATTGACATCTTTTTGGTCCTGTCAGGCTACAAACAGGTTGCCCTACTTTATTAATGACGCTTGTTAGAGCCATATGCAGCCTGAAAGCAAATCTCCATCCACCTCTTCTTCTACAGTGTGTGTCGATCTATCTTAATCTATAATACACTTTGTACTTTTTATCCACAGTTTATCTCCTAAAAAGACAACGGAGTTGAACATCGATCAAAGATAGGGCAGTAAAGCGCAGTGTAAAGATGGAAATGTAACATTAGCTATCACAGAAGCATCAGGTCTCTGAATGAAACTGGATTTTAAATAGGATTAGTGCATAATTTTCTTTTGATGAATCCCCGCTCTCAGTGTTTAATATCAGAATAAAATAAACATTATACAGTTTCAGCGAGAAGAGAGAACGTGAAGTTATTAAGAGCTATTAAGAAGTCTGTTTCTCAATTAACTTCATTTTATGCCGTGGTGAATCCAAACTTTACATATCAGATGCACACAGTAGTACAATATGAAATGCTCTGTGACCATTTAAGCAGAAGGAAGTGCAGACAGTGAAACGGAGCCGGCTACCACACATTACCAAGCACCACAAAATATTCACAAAACTGTACCAATACTGTAAAACTGTACCTTGTTGTATGTATGACAGTGTGCAGCAGTGTAAAAAGGCACAGACAATACAGAAACAGTACCAGAGAGTTTTAAACTGTTCAAAACATAATAACTGTTAGTAAGCATAGGGGAGATATGGGTAAGCGTGATCCTTGACTATAAATCTAACATTTTAATAACCTGGAAGGCAATATGTCCCTGACCATGTTGGTTCAGAACCTAATATCAACATATTGTTCTTTAAACGGTGACTAACTCACTCAGCTGTTCGGTTTTTCAAAATAAATTCCATTTAAACTTGTTTGTTATAGTTAAAATGACATCAGTGTCTACACTGACTTACTTGCAACAATCATTCTCTGCAGTTCTTCTAATACTTCAGTCATTTTAAGAGTTTATTTGGAAAGGCACCTTTTAGCTTCAGTGTAGTGGGGCATTTCCTATAAAGAAAACACTGTCAAATGAATTGTTTCAACAATTTTAGCATATGCTAAAAGTGCTATACTCCAAAGTCCCTCTAAGCTGTCTCTATATTAATTATATCAGCTCCCTACTGTTTTCGATGCATAAGTAACCAGTCTACCGGAAGCCTTTTACATGTGGGTAAATGAGCTCAGGAACACTCAAATTGGACCCAATGAAAGTACAAAGCAAATCACTGCAGATACTGTAATGTCTAGAGCCTTTTTTTTCCATTTCGTTTTTTTTTTCTTTTTTTTTGCCGTCACAACTAATTTCACAGTGGCACACTAATGAGGAAATCCTCTCTATAGCATCTTTAAGCTGACAGTCAGATGTAACCTCAGATCTAGGTCACATCGTTAACTATGTTTTTTTGCTAAATAAATAAATTAATAAGTTTATTTAACGCTTCTCACACTTACTGAGCTGAAATGTGTAATCTGAATTTTGATGGTCAGGGGTAAAATGAGGTGACGTGAGGGAAAACAGGGATGTCCTGTATGTTGAATGAACAGACAAACAGAAGATCTAATGTGACAGCTGGGGTGTTGCTCAAGTCAATGACAAAGTGGGCCTCGTTGGAAGAAGAGATAGGAATAGAGATTGGAGACGACTTTGACTTTGAGGCCATAAAGACATCGGATGCTGCGCAGCGACAGCGCCTCGGTGGGCGGGGAGGCAGTGCAAGACTGAAAAGTGGCATACAGATAGGTAGTGTATAGGATGCAGGTGGGGATGGTAAGGGAAGGAGGGTGAGGGAGTGAGGGCTGGGTGAGGAGTGCATGCTTGAAGTGCTGCGAGAGCTGCCAAAGCTAGTTTCAGAGCTCCTTGAAGTTCCCTCTGTCGGAGGGAGAGCGTGTACTTATGTGTCCCCCTGGGAGGGGAGAAGGGGGCTGCATATGTGTGTGTATAGAGGGAAGGTAGGATGATTGGGGGGGGGAGCACTGAGAACACAGCAGACACAGCGTGTATCCGGGTGTGCGTTTTGAATGTGTGTGTGCGTCCGTGTGCGTCCTGTGATCACACATCTCCTCAAGCAGTCCTGTAATTATCCTAAATTGTGTCTGGTGGGGCCTGCCTCCATCCCAGTGGAACAGCAGACAATCTGGGCTCCTGCCCAAATCTGCGGGGAGTTATCCTGTTAGCAGTGATTGGCTAAAGGAGGAGCAAAAAATATCCAAAGGCCCCGGGATAAAATTAGAGAAATGAATGAATGCTAAATGAGTTAAAGAGCAAGACCAGGGCCAAATTAGGTTGCCTGGCTTTGTCAACAACACCTGCACGGACGCTGCCGGAGAGGGCGTGTGCTGCACGGGCAGACTTTGGTTAGATTTATGGGTACTGCATTTATAATAAGGCATACTTTATGAAGTGGTTATAAGCTGTAATTAATTAACTTAATAAATAAATATATTAAACAAATAAATTGTCACTTATTCGTTCTTTATAGATCAGTAGGAAGCAAATAAAAAAGAACAAATTTTGGGTTGCCATATTATAAGTGAATGTTGAATTCATTAAATTTCAATGAGCAGTTTGACCATTTATCCTCAGAAAGAGAGAATATCCACAGCGAAGTCCATCGATTAAAAAGGGATTAAAATGAACAACTGCATTTGATGTATTATTGTGGTGGAAGAATCATTTAGAAACAACTTCCTATTTTGTCAATGACTTACTTTCCAATCTCAGTTATAAATGTTAGTCAGTTAATAAAATGGGTTTGTCTTGTTTTAATAAGCAAGTAAAATGTATTAAAGGAATAGTAAATAATGAGGATACATTAATGGCATAACAGCAACCCAGAAGTAGTTTTTAATCATTTCTTTGCACTGGTCTACGAAGCATTAAAGACACAGTGAAATAAGAAACATACACAGTACAAGTTTGTTAACTGTTCACTTATCTCTTGTATATGACAAATAAATATCACAAACAATTTTTTTTATATGTCAAAATCACTCTGGTTTGATCTCTTATAAACATTCAAATATTATTCATGACTCATCCTGCACTCTAGCGTGTATACTTGTACACAAATGCATCCGATCAAATGTGAACTACGGAGATTAGCTAATTCATTGCATCATTTAAAACCTCTCTGGCAGTTAGCTTGTGGGTTGTAGCGGCTAGCAGAGCAATATCATGGGTCGGAGGGGAATGCTTGATTTTAGTTTCGCAAAAACTTTGTTTACATTTCCAAAGAACATGGCTGAGGTTCATTTTATTCACTTGTGCCTTGGCCTCTGCCTGTCGGTCTGATAACGTGGGTGAGAGAGGTCTGGAGGCCGACTGTCCTCTACATTTCCATATCTCTCCATAGCTCCATATCGCTCTGTGTTCACAAAGACACACACCTTTCTCATTGAACTATATCCTGCCCTCATATTCAGTTTCATCTCGGCTGACATGTAAGACATTGTGATAAAATAATCATCTGTTAATACAGGACCGTCAATTTATTGGTCAGGCTCCAGCGCCGACTTATTAACCCTCAACAAAGTAGACAGCGGTTGCCTCATGAGAAAATGGTATCAATACACTATTAAAACTGCATATTGTGGATAGCTATGGATCTTGCAGTGATGAGGAGCATTTAAACAGTGAAGTTCATCCCCATATGTCTGTCAGCAGAGTGAAGAGTATAATTATTAATATATATGGTAAAGTTATTAATGCGATGTTAAACGGCAGATGCTGCATTTTAGGACAAACACCAGCCGCTTTGTGTCAGTCACAGTTGCGGCGGAGAAGTTGACGGCCGTGACGGCGGAGTCGGTGACTTCTCACAGACTTCGCTGTCACCCAGCCTCCTGCCAGGAAGCTCAGGCAAAGCCGGCTGGCATGAAATATGATGCTCTGCATTTCAGCCTGGTGGAGGTGGAGTCTTTACACTATGGAATAAGGGGCCGCCTAAAGTGCATGTGACAGCAGAAGAGGCGGCTGAGTCCCAAACATGCTGCAGCTCACAATAAAGGGAGCGAACAATGCCCGCTGATACAAACATGGAGTGAGTGAAGGCAGACGAAACCTTGAGTGAAAAGTATAAAAGAAGTGTATATCAGTGTCTTTGTGACTACATACAGTAAAGCGGCCCACCCCCTGCTGAGGTGAGCTGACAGTGGAGGTCCAGCTATCAATCATTGGGAACCAGATTCCACCAGGAGCATGCGGCTTTCCAGCCATGTGAAAAAGTAAAAGAAGAAACATGTTACTCTTTCATCCTCAATTTCTCTGTCCTTTATACGGATTGTTACCTTGACACAGATCTGAACTGCCTCAAACATCTGTGCCATCTCTTACTTGTCCCTTCAGAGTGGTTCCCCTTTGTATTTCCACTTCCTTTACAATATTATATCAGTCCAGTATTTATTATATACAGTGTAATTTCACATCATCCTCTTTTTGTATAAAAACCTAAGAATAGTGAGGTGCCAACAGGCAGTGAAACATTTCCCTGACCTGCTTCCAAATCTATCCTGACATCCCAAATCTCCACGTCCCTCCACGTGTCTCGCTCTCTCATTCATAACTGTGGGCTGCAGAGACGGAGGCACCACCCTTGTGACCACATACTGATTGCAAAGGGGAAGAAAAAATCCAACTGCAGCGACAAAGCACTCTGCTCGCATCACATGACGGGGCTGGCTTCCCAATATCCATCATCAGAGCCAGTGGTAGATGGTAATGTGTGTCAGTAGCAATTATGGTGATCCAGAGAGACTTCAGACAACCCTCTTTTTCCTTTATCTAGTTACAGTATATCTTGCAGACTAAATGTTGACAATTACTCATTATGGACAAAATGGCTGAAAAAGGGGGGAGGACGACTTGACCAGCTGCAACAATATAAATGCCTCTATTTAAGCAAGAGAGGTGAGGCTTGGTGGAAAATCAAAGTAAAACTAATCTCCAACCACATATGAACAACAGAATGAACCTGCAGACAATATAGTCTAGAGACTAAGAGTCAGTGGTAATAGCTCCTGCAGGCTGCACTGGGCTAAATATTAATATCAGAATGCTAATATGCTGATGTTTAGCAGGTATAGAGTTTAACATGTTCAACACCTTAGTTTAGCATTTTCGCATGCTAAAACCTGCTTATTAGCCATCAAACACAAAGTGAAGCTGGGGCTGATGGGAAGGCTATTAGTTTTCCAAGTGTTTAGTCATAAGCCAAATAAATTTTGACCTGATACTGGCACTAGATTAAGTCAGGTGATCACCAAATTATTACAATCCAATGGTAATCCATCCAATAAATATAGAATGATGCAGAGGATGTATCACCTTGGTGATCACTTAGGCGATACATCCTCTGGGAACCATGAATATCTGCAACAAATCCCTATATTGAGATATTTCACAGTGAAAACTCTGACATGCTGGCAGCACTAGAGGAAAAACCAGGTTGTCACCAAGAACAGTGGGAAGCATCCTGTGGGGACCATGAATGTCATGTTAATCTATCCAATAATTGCTGAGATGTGCCACTAGGTGCATGCACAACCGTGGACATGTTTTGTTGAGAAAACTCATTTTGCCAGGGGTGAGAACACCACCAGGCCTTTGTTGAGACAAAACCTCTGCATGTGTGATACAACTGGAGGCCTTTTGTTTCTCTTCAATAAAAAAGTGTGCATGGCTGTTCCAAATAAAAATGTCATAATATTTGTGTTGCTTCCAGTTAATGAATTGTAAATACATTAACTCCAAAGTTGAAATTTCAGGCATAAAAAAAAAAAAAACAATTTGCAACATAATAAACGACAAGAAATAAATGTATATACTGCCACTTTCCATGATATAAACTGATGTAAAATTTGGGCCATAACGCCCACCACTAACCTTAGGCAACAAAAGAGAGCACAGTCAGACGAGAGAGAGGGAGACAGAGTGCATGCATTCATGATGAGAAAGCCTGAATCATCAGAGCTCATTGTGCCAACACTTGAGTAAAAGAGTGACCAGGCCATACATGCCGCTGAAGCATGAAGGTACTCTACATCCACATACTACACTCAGCGCCCTGGTTGCCATCACCTGAATAGACATTCATAATCAATTTTCTGAACAGCTTTGAGAGCGGGACGAATGAAAAGGGAATGTACTTACTGTTTGACAGATGATGGGGTATTTGATTCGATTGATGCCGCCGGCAAACACAGCGAAGGTCAGAGCCGTGTGGAAACAGAAGTTGAGAAGCATATGCCATCCCTTCCGACTGATGCGGATTGCGCTGCCATAAAAGACCAAGAACCAAAAAATTAGCAAGTACATACCATAAAGTAAAATCTCATTGAGATTCAGTTTTCAAGGTATATTACCCATCACTTATGATTTAAGCCGGTCTTTTTACAAGGTCCGCATAAAGCGCCCTTTTCTTTTACCTTGTTACGGCCATATAAATTAACAACCACAGGAGAGCCCCGGAAATGCTGCTCATAGACTCTGAGTAGTACAAACAAGCCATTACATCCTCCACTGCCAATGCAGGTGCTGATTAACTGAATATTTTAAAGTACATTGAAAAAATGTAACCTTGGTTCAACTTTAAAAAGTAAGGTAATGAGTCACACTCAATATTTTCAAGTTGAGTGAACATAACCAACTCAGACTGATTTTTTTTTTTAAGTCAAGGCACCATTTTACAGAGTGAGGGTAAAGTGCATTAATAACTGTAATGGGCCTTTTCCCATTTAATTTTTAACACAATTGTATATGGTATTGTTTTCACATAACAAGCTTTGCAAGCTCATTGCGAGTGATACAGCATATGTGTCTGGCTGAGGACACTCGCGCATTGAGACAGGGAGAAGCAGGATTTTTGCCATCAATTCATTGAGCCTAAACTGGGGAGCATCATCATCATCAACAACAAGGTCAGTCAACATCAACCAAGCACACAAATTCACTCATGGTCTAACCACATTCACTCCTAATGATTAACTGTCTCGCAGTAATGGCACTGTGGCACATCACACCATTAACAAAGCACAAACACACGGTACATCAGACTTACACCCATCGGACGCTACATTATAAACTCCTGCAAAAGGCAACATCTTGGTGTTACTACAAGAATAAACAGATTGTTGTAGACTCTTGGACTTGCAAAATAATTGAATGAACAACAACACTGTTTTACTTTTTTCCATGTATCTAGCTTGATTTTTATGAAACAGCTCATAGACTCAGTAAAAAGGTCAAAATGTGAACATGAACGGTTTTTTGTATTTACTATATGACTGCTATTTGCTAAAATGAATAAGAACTGTCTTTCATTTTGTTTCTGTTTGTACAGCTACTGTGTGGAAAAACAAATGATTTCCTCACAAGATTTCTTTATGAAATGAGATAGGAAAGAAAATTCAGAGAAGGTCTACGCCATTCAGTGACAGAGGAATAATGGTTATAGAAAACTAATTTCAAATCTTCAGAGAAAGAAAAGAAAATTATAAAAAAAAAAAAAATCCAGAGAATCAGTTTTAAGAAAAAGGAAAAGAATAATCCTCAGTTGACAAAATGGTAACACTTCCAACAAACTGTATAATCTTTATTTCAGAATGATGGACCTCAGGCAAAGAGCTATTCACAGATTCTAGTAAGAGCTCACTGTGTTATTCACTGTGCTGTCTTCCTACACAGCTCTTTAACCCACTTTCACACATACAGTACATGCAGTGGTATATGCACACAACCGGGAATCACTGCTGGTTTGATGGTGAAATAAAAAGACACTGCTTCCACATGACTGGGCCAAATGAAGTTTTCACAATGTAAAACAATGCAATTGTATACACTTTGTGAAATATAGTGTCAGCCAGGGGGTTATGCAGCCTTGGGCAGGGCACTTAACCCACATTACCACTTTCCATCCAGCTGTGTTAGAAGATATAATAAATAGGTCAAACAATACCAACATAGATGTCTTACTGTGTGAATTAACAGGCCATCGATTCTTTTAATCACTTCCTCGTGTCAGATCCATCTGTTTAATCTGTACAGTCACTGTCACCATTTGAAATTATATAACCCTTTGCTGGAAATCTCCACTCCCCAAAATGGAGGAGCGGAGCCCCGGCTGCACGTGAGCCAACTGTAGATGAAGCAGTGGCTCAGCAGTGAGCTATGAGGCGTGTCTGGGGCTGGGCTTCACTGCTCTGCGTGAGGGGAGGGAGAGTTAAAGCTGCTGTTGTCGATGCCTCTGCCGCGGTCCAGGTACTGAACTCCATCCAGCAAAGAGGCCATAAATCAGGCCAGCTCCTGGCCTCCCTGGAAGGGGGTTTTCATAGGCTCTGCTCTGGGCTTTCATTGGGTCAAGTACATTAACCTGGCAACCCTCCATATCCCCATCTCCCAAAGGGTATGGGGGGAATAAAACTGTCCTCTCTCTGCATCTGCTCTCTCACCCTGCACCCGCTGCTGAGCCAACTGTAGGGGACAATAAAGCTATGGACAGTATAATATTACACATTATACAGTGTTTAATTTTAGCCAAGTAATTTCACTGGTGAAAGACCCGTTCCAAACACGCTGAGAGTCCCATCAGCCAGAGGTAGCAGCACCCGCCGCAGCAGTTTTACATGGACAAATGGAAGTAGCTGTATGCTAATGATGAGAGAGAACAGGGAGTAACATTACAGTAGGGCTGAGCTCTATGGTTGAAATCAGTCACATCATATGAAAAGAGTTTCCTGATGTGTAGTGAACAGGGGACGACAACAAGCTAAAAAACACAATATAGTATCAGCTATTATAAAGTTGCTATGAAAATTTTTAGTAAACTGCTGCCTATTTATATATGCAGTGGTAACATCAGAATCCATTTTGAGTCATGTAGGAAGAAAGTCCAATCTTTTGAGTTCTGTTTTGTTCTCCACCAACTCCTGACAAAGATAACTGGTTTCTGTTGCAGCTAATCTGTGTGACATTTGGTGCTGAGCTGTGAGACTGAACCAAAGCTGAGAGATGATATAACTGAATTATCCCCCAGCTCTACAGTATCTATTGTCTTTACTTGCTGTGTTCTTATGTCGACTATTTTGTTGGTAGCCATTATCAACCAAAACACGCTGCCTGTTTAATTACAGGCTTATGATGCTCGATTCCTTATTTGAGTCAAATTTAAAAAAAAAAAGGTTGTTTTTTTTCCTTTTTATTGGATCCATTACAAGTAATTGAAGAATTTCCTATCAAGATTCCCATCATGCTTTGGCTGCCATGGAGAGGGCTACACCTGAGCCCCTGTTTATCAGCCTATACAGTATGTCTTTACATTTGTGGTAAATTAACACCATGAAAAGTCATGCTGTATAAGCTGCTGACAACTTCTATCACCATAACAACGGGACGACAACCAGCCGCATTACTTTTTTATACAGATAGCAGTCATTCAAGCTGATAAGTGTGAGGTAATCTGAAGTCAAGGACTGTCCTTTAATATGGAGTCTAAGTGGGTTTATGGCTGTTTATCGTTGTCGAACATCTATGATTGGAAAGAGTGAGCTCCTCTGAATCCAGCAGTATGTGTATGACATCAGTGTTTCCCATTTTGACTGAGTCATGACTGAGAAAACGTTTGACGCAAATTGCACCAAGAGGGTTCAAAGGATTTTGGTTTCAAAGACATGATACCCACTATGTTCTTTAGTTGGCTCATACATCATGCATCACCACTGCACCAATAATCACAGCCTATCTTGGCTTAGCTTACTGGCAGAGAAAGAACCAAAGGCATATACTGTATGCATAAATTTATGCGTGTGTGTGTGTGTGTGTGTGTTAGCGAGCTGAAGTGAGAAAGAAACAAATTCAAACATGCGCTATCTGCTGTGCCTGTCCTTGAACAGCCTCCCTCGCAATCTGCACATTTAACACACAGTTCACGGCTTGGATACTGTCAGTCATCTGGAGTGATACTACACAACTCAAGTGTTACTAAACAGAGATGTGTTTTAGAGCTGGGGAGTGCCTAGAGGGAGGTGTGGAAGAGGAGGATGTGCTGGAGTTTGTTAATGTGAGCGCCGTGCAAAGAAAAACCCTCGAACCCTCCCCCTGTGAGTGACAGGCACCACAAAAGCCTCAGCTTCATATCTTAAACATGGGCTTGTTCTCGCTCTTAGTTTGGACTGGAATTAATGTCTTTTTGCTCTGAAAAGCGCTCGGTGATGAATAAGTGTGTCAGCATGTGTTTAAAAGCATCCTGCTTACAATCAGGTTATAAGAAACCTGTATACGCTGGCTGGAGCGCTCTGATCAGGATACTGTTGCATGTCAACACTCTCCAGGTGTCAGATCACATTCTCTGCCATTCTCACAGGCAACAACTCAAGTCATGGCGTGGTCCACCAGTTAAACAACAACTATGAAGGTGAGTGATGTAACAGTGAAATAAAGGTTATACGTGGCTTAATGCAGATCATAAATTTTATTGTGGTTTTTGTAGGCGATAAGCTGCAGAGGCTAAATCCAACTTAGAGAGGATCATAAACCTGGATACTGTTACAATTATGTAGACAGGGATATGAGTAACCATGTCTCTCTTGTTTATATAAACACCGGATCCCAAATATGATCAAAATCAGGGTACGACCAAGCGGCAACCTCTGGGGCAGAAAAATGAAAGCCAACATGGAACTGCCAAAAACTGCAATTGTTTGAATGGCTGCTTGAGTCTGGCTCCAACAGTGAGTCAATCCCCAGAGACTCCCATGTTCAAATGTACTTTACAGCAGAAATGAACGTGTTTACAGCCTGGTACAAAACACGGTTTTAGTCTCTATAGCTAATTTCTCCCCTTCGTGGCAAACGTACGATAACAGTAAATTTATGTATAATTGAGGGCGTGTCGCTTTGAGTGACAGGCGGATGAGCGTATGCTCGCCACAAACCGGCATGCACCGAAGTCTCGGCTCCACACACGCCCCACCACTTTGCCCAATTTCGGATTAACCAGGAGTTAGGTGGAGTCACGCACTGGCAAGATAGTGACCCTGGAGCAGCTCACTGAGAGCTTCAAAGCTGCTCTTCAGAAACCTAAGGGTGATGTCACAGAGGCTACGTCCATCTATATATACACTCTGTGGGTAATACTCAAAACATGGACAGTAATGTGTATGTAAACATACTCATCATGTCTGCTCTGAAAGTAATATTAACAGATTTGCAAGAGGGCCTCACCGCATGATCATATGATTAAATAATAATTTACAGCAGAAATGTGTCTCCAGTATAACTTGTTATGGGGTTGTAAGGTAAAGTTAAGATGAAATGTAGATCTTAAGACGCTGGATCTTGTATTGCAACACGGATCGTCCTGTTCCTCAGTTGTATATGTATGTTTGACAGTCTAGTCTGTCATGTGTCAACTACAAATCAACACTCATAACTGTGTTACTTTACAACAACTACAGTTTATCACCTATACTATTTAGTTAAAGATTAATTTTAAAAGATTTTCTTAAAATATTTTCTTCATGAATGCATTTTAAAAACACGCTCTCTGTTTTATCTTATTACTATTCCTAATTAATATGTCTTTAAACTGTGAATAATGGCTGCACATTGTTTTTTTACATTCAGTTTCAATTTTGAGTTCAGCTGAGTTTTAAAATGGCCAGGTGCTTGGAAACTGTTGACATTTCAGTTGTATCAAAAATCTCAACTCAAATTTGAAATTGCTCCTGCCTCCAGCTCAGCTTTCAGTTTTTCCATCATTCAGTGCTGCAAGGCTAGACGACAGAAAGCGGCGTTGCTGTTTGAGGATCCAGATGCTGTCGTTGCTGTTTGACTGCAGAGGGATGCACCCAGTCTTCATCCCTGGTGTCACAGATGGATGCAAACTGCAAATGCTGCTCATACGGTTTCAAAAATTTTGCGCTTTAGTCAGATTTAAGGACAAAAAAAACATAAATAAAACCAAAGATTTCGGTCTGAAAAAAAAAATCTGTGAATCTTCAATATTTCAATGAGAATGTGACGTTTGAGACATTTCCTGTTTTCGTTTGTATTAAAATGGATGGAGAGCTATTACAATAATACCACATTAATGCCACGGACATGATAAAGTGACTAATGGTCTACCAGAACAACAGATGATGAATTGGCGCGCTGAAATAATACGCCACTCTACGCCTGTCTCCCTCCTGCTTTAATAACAGCATCTACAGCAGATGAACCTAAGTGGAGCAGACAAATGCCACAGTGCAAAACCACAAGAGTCACACGGTGCATTCAATGTCCTCATCTCCATATGGGATGAAAGGAACAAAGGTGGCCTAAGTACCCCTCAGAAATCCATTTGAAGCATATATTTCTGCTCTGACGGTCTGAAACACACACACACACGCACGCACGCACGCACGCACGCACGCATCTGTCTGTGTGTTTTAGATCCTCTTAGTCAGACAGGCTGCAGTGCTTTACGCCAGCCTAAAGCATCTGACTCACATCACAGTCAGCCTAGGATCTGTGACAGAGAAGTCAAAAACAGATTGTAAACCATAAAGGTAAAAAAGGTGAGAAATGAAGAGATTACATGAGCGTCTGCCCGAGTGTCCATATGGAGAAACGAAGTTGAGGGCTGGGATTTCAAATTAATGCTCAATAGGTTTAAATGTAAAGAATCAAAGTGGTGATTTCCTCTTACCTGTGGTGCACTATGTACGTGATGATGGAGGCGAAGAGGCAGAGCAACATGACCGCCGTGCAGGCATACACGACCGGGTGCAAAAACTCCCCAGGGTATGGGGGGAAAGACAGCACCTTCTTCAGATCCTGAGGCAGAGAAAAGAGAGAGAGAGAGAGAGAGAGAGCAGAACTGGGCATGAGACAAAAGCCATCATCAATACAGCATCATGAAAATAATCAGTGAGCAAGAGCTACGCCGGCACAGTGACAGCGTTTCCAACAATCCACCCAAAGACAAAGATGATGAGCGCTCCATATGCAAAGGCTGAGCATAGTGCGCCGACGAGATATACAAGCGAAATACAAATGAACGTCAAGGAAATGTCTTTAAGTTAGAGCGCTGTCCAAATCAGCATAAAAGAGTAACAACCCTGTCGAGACAATATAGGGAGGGGGGGGGGGGCATTTACATTTTGCATTTCAGGCATTTAGCTGACACTCTTAGCCGGAGCGATTGAATGCAACAATAGCATAAGCCTCCTAGTCTGCCAATATAAAAAGCAAAACAAAAATGGATAGGTGCCAGGCAAAGAGAGAAGAAAAAAAGAGGAAAAGCAAACAAAGTTAAGTCGCTTTTTGTGGCTCTAAAAGACACATTGTTAACAGAGGCTCATTAAGCCCTTATCAACATCACAGTCGATTTGCTTTGTAATATATTCAACCGAGTCTACAACACCAACTTCTTCTGCTCTTACAGCACAAGCTGTGACAGCTACAGCGTCAAACTCTCAGAGCACAGACAACTTTTTGAATACTTTATCACTGTATCTGTTAGCTTGTATTATGAGACAAAACAAGCTATTGTAAAATCAGCACGCTCACTTCTCATGCGCTTGACTGCCGCCCCCCCCCCGTGCCACAGGCAGGTGTAGAGCCCACAGTGACGTCACGATTTAGCCTCCGTCATGTTGACGCTGCTAAATAAAGCGCACCTTATCTCCATAACCCCAGCAGCTCAGTGTGAGTTTGTGTCTGCGAGAGTGATCCACATACACGCTGTCTGACTCCATCATTGTCTCGGTGAGTAGCCAAGTGGGATATTCTCTCTCCGTGTTTATCCAAAGGCTGATTAGCCTGTCGGGGCCTGCGAGGGGTCGTGACCTTCAGCTGAGCATTTCTAAGCACAGTTGTAAAGTAGTGGCCTGAGCTGAAATTAGAAGTTTAGGGGAACAGGACACTGGGGAGTTGTACAGCAAGAGAGTCTGTGGTAAAGACACTGGTCTCTTTATTTTTAGAGGTATACGTAGTTATTGCTCTGATGTTGTTGTGCCATTTCCCAGAATTCACTTGGTCTTTCCTTGGATTACTTTGTGTATATATTCTTAAATTTGGTTTGCATTTCTTTGCTAAGTGCCCACATCTTTAATTTAGCATCCATCCATCCATCCATCCATCCATCCATCCATCCATCCATCCATCCCCAGACAGCAAAATGAAACTTCTGGCCCAACATAGGCCTGGGTCCTCGGCCCAAGTCTGGCCCATATATTTCCACATCTTGGCAGATTCAAGCTGCAAGATTTTCTGTGTGTGTGTGTGTGTGTGTGTGCCAGAAGTGGTCCAAATGTGGATGTAGCATCTGACAATCATGCCGGATTTGGGCTGTGGAACCGGATACTGCATACTGGACCGGAAGAAAACAACCACGTGGCTCAAGGTACGGGCCGGAGTTATCCTTTACAGGTTCTGGAGCCTTTTCCAGCTCACATTAGAGTGAGAGGCAGGGTTCTTCACAGATCTAACACACACACACACACACACACACATATACGTATAGGACCATTTAGTCTCACATTCACACCCTCTCCCACAAAAATCATTGTCTAAACATATACAAAGCTTAGCAAAAATAAACTTGGCACATCAAGCCCATCAAGCTTTGGATTTCATTACAACTTGAAGCGGTGGGTTTGGATGGTGGTGATGCTTCTTTGCCTTTTCAAGACCGAAACATGCAAAACAAAAGCAAAACTGTGAGGAATGAATTAAGCAGCGTGTTTATATGCTCAATCAAATATAAATATATTGATTAGCCATATATCAATTAGCTATACCTGTGTGTGCTGGAGCCTATCCCGGCTGGCATCGGGCGAGTGGCGGTGAACAGCCTGGATAGGTCACCAGTCAATCACAGGGCTTACATATATACAACCATTCACACATACATTCATACCTAAAAGTCAAAACACCCTCATTTTCTAGTTGTTACTGAAATGTACAGTGGAATTTCTCAGTGTTTCTGAAATTAAAGCATAGAACAAACATAATAGAGTTTGATAAAAAAAAAAAAAGGAATCATGGAACCTTAAATCCTAGTATTTTCCACTCATCCAGCAGCTGAACACACTCGTGGGCTTCTTTCCACAATGGAAATCAAATATTGTTCAGAAAAGTTTGGCAAAACACAGCTGCAGAGGCTCCCACAGATGTGTAGCACCCGCAGGTTGCTTTTCATTCACCTTATTTCCAGTTCATCCCAAACCAGCTCCATCAGGTTTAGGTCTGGAGACTGTGCTGGTCTTCCATCATGTGAAGCCATGTCAGGTTCTTTAGTTCTAAAATTTCGGGTCATCATCACTCTGCCTTTCTTTGTTACTTGCCCTTTTCTCACCTTTCTGATAGCAACATACAGCCTGACTTCCTGCAGTACAGTATTGTCCTAATGATGCGTCAGAGGACGTAGTAACAGTTTGTTCCAACACTGACTTTGTACAGAGGGTTTCTAAGTCATCAACCTGGAGGAACTGTTTGTTTCAGCATTTAAAATTACTAACTGACTTGAACGTCACAATTTTCAATACAAAACGGGAAAAATGGGCGTGTTCTATACTATAACTATAATATCTCTGAGGAAATGTTCTTGCCAAACCGAAAAGTGGTGGAAGAAAAATCGTGATGATCGATCTTTCAAAATACAGGCAGTTATGACTTTTCAGCTCGTAGCTTGGCCAGGTTGTCAAAAAAACGACAAGACGGAGGGATAGAGGAAGAACTGGAGAGAAAACTGCAATTAGACCTGAGCAATAAAACATACCATCATTTCCATACCATCACAGCAGCACACAGATAGAGGAAGAAAAACATATGAGGCAGAGGGAAAGAAAGAAAGAACAGTGAGAGAGTGGGCCTTGTGGGGGTTAAACGAAACATGACAAACACATTCCAACATTGTAAACAGCTTCACGTAATTTAGCTGTTACAGATTTACAGGGAATTATTAAGTTTATATTTGTCCTCGGAGCGATGTCATGGAAGGACAATGAAAGCTGGTGTTAATTACAGCTCAATGAATTGATGTTGCTGAAAAAAAATTTCAAAAAAATAAAAAAAATCACGGCCTGAAGCATCAGCAAGAAATCCTGCTGAAATGAAGCTTTTAAGTCAGTAAGCTGATTTATATACTTAAAGAGCAAACAGCACTCCATAGGAGTTCAGATCATGAAAAATTACCCCACACACAAACATCAACTCGACTAAAGGTCAAAGAGAAAACGTTTCAGAGGGAATCAGTTGCTGCATTGATAAAAACTAAATTGTGCTAAAACATATTGAACAGTTAAATGTGATGCTAAGCGCCGCATGGTGAGTGACGGCAGCTACAGTTAAATGGCTTTAGGTGTGAGGGAGGAAGTCAAACGCTCTCATGAGACGTATTATCATCGTCGCCGGGCTTATAATGTTGGCTCCCGCCTCCAGAGTCTTTAACCGTTTCTCACCCCAACAAATAAAGCTCGCCAGCCCACAGCTGCGTGCTGAGCTGCTTTTCTCAAAACCCATAAGACGTCATGCATCTTGGAAGTGTTTCCTCACAGAACCACATGAGTACTAAAACGTGGTACTTTGGCATCACGAAGTATAAACTGTGCAGCAACTCTGAATGCTACTGCTAATTTAAAAAAAAAAAAAAAAAACACATTAGAAACAGCTTTTAGAAATTGAATTTTAAAAGCTTTAGAGTATTTCTTTGTTTTGCTTTTTTATTCACGCCCCTGTTCACCATGTTTTCACCGTTTTAGCTGCTCCATTACTGTCAAACACTGTGTTGTGAGACAGTAGAGCCCATTAACACAAAAGTCGAAAATTAAGCAAATTTTAGCATGCTTGCTGGCATTTTTGAGCATACTTAACTTGTTAGCATTTTCACTGTGAATGGGCTCGATACTTGAAACACATTTGTGTTGGTTAGTATCATGCAAATTGGATACTGGTTAAAAGCCTAAAAGCCCTGCTAACGACAGCATGTTCTGTTCCCAGTATCCAGCTGCACCAAGACAGGCTAACATCTCCGTCGTGGCTGAGCTGTCGATAGTGAAGCTAAAAATCAGGTGTGACTGAAGCTGCAGAGGCAGGAAAGATCTTCATATCTGAACAGCAGGGCAGGACATTCACACGCAGGGCCTGCTGAGGTCTGGATTTACTGCTGTAGGAGATATTAGCACCTTCAGTGATGGGTCAAGCCCTGCTATTCTCAGTTACCTGTAAAGAACTGACAGTTTGCCTCCAGGAAGGCAGACACTGCTTATGAGCAGTGTTTAAAATAAGGCAGTTTATTTGTTTGTTTTTATATATGAATGAATGATTGAGAGTAATTCATCGCTTTTTTATGTTTGTTTGTATGTTTATGTTTCATACACTATTTTGCTCTATTTATTGACACTAGAGCTGAAACTCTTAGTGCTGATACATCAATCAACTCATCAATTCTAAACCAATGATCTTTGGATTTTAGATGATTGATTGGCCAAAACATGAAGTTTGAATATGTCAATACAGTATAATACAATATATTCCACTCTGTCAGGACTCTAGGTCACATTAAACATAACAAACAAATTAATTCATTGAAAAAATAACATGCTGTGACATTGGCTGTTGAAGCACAGGTTTTAATAATAGTATAAGAATAGTGTTTCTTACTTTGTTTGTTTATGCATGTGCTACAGTGAAGATCAGGTATTTCCATGAAGAATCTTGTAAAGGTTTTACACCCACAAAAAGACAAGAGAATGACTATATAACTATCTAAGGGATTTTCAAAGTCCGATGCTGTTGGAACGCCTTAAGACAAACTTGTCAGAACTTATTTTCTATGAATCAGATATTATTATTAATATTCTTTAGAAACCTGAGCCCCCCTAAATCTAAAAATACATGCATCATGTCTGTGTGTTGAGATTTGACTTGAGTTTGACTCAGCACTATGCTGCACTGCAATAACTAACTTCCTGTTTTTACTTTCTGAACACTGTCATCCACCTGCCTCACCCCCCCCCCCCCCCCCCCCCCCCCAACAGAGAGTCCTCACAACCCTTGCTCTATAACAGACATATGTGTGTAACATGTCACCATTATCAAAACCTTTAGCTGGCACATGTGGGACAACAGGAATCAGTAATACCAAATCTATGCAGCATAATTAGAGTCTGACGAATATTTCAAGCAGATGTGCTGGTGGACGAGCAGCTTCCAGACCAGCTAAAGAAGGACAGCAGTAGCCTAAAGGTGAGAGAAGACACAGGCCGGCTGGGAGAACCAGTCCGGCTGAAAGCGAATGATTAACCACCCTTCTTCTACAATTACATAGGTACCCTTATGCAAGGTGCTGAACAGCTGCTCGGAGGCCAACAGCAGAGGAACTGCCATTTATGGGGCGACATATACTTTACAGCAGCATTGTGTGTAGAAACTGAGAAGGGCAAAGCTGGAATGGAGCGTGCAAGCTCAGCAGAAGCCTTCCCCGGACAAGTAAAGGTTAAAAAAATGACCTTACAGCAGACAGAGCTGCAGGAGAGAAGAGAAGGGGGGGGGGGGGGGGGGGGGGGGGGGGGGGGGAGGGAGGAAGAATGAATGGAGTCTGTCCCTTTCAGCAGATGGATTGACCCAGAGAAAAATGGTGAGACGGACGACTGTGCGCCCTGAACAAATTGTTCATATGGCTCCTCGAAGCAGTGTTGATGCTTCTGGGGTGATGTGGGGCAAACTGCTGCAGCACAGAGGAGGAGAAGGCTGGAGCGGGATGAACGCACGACACTTACACTGAACACTGACTCAGTGCACTACAGTTTTTCACCACCGCCGTTATTATTCACTCATTAATCATTTTCTTTAAAGCATGTGCAGATTTCCAGCCTTTTCCAGCCTGCAACATCCCAGCTCTACATTGACTCCTGTATATTTACGTTATGTATAGATCTCACTGTGCCGTGCAACAGATACAGACTGTAAAGTTGCAACTCCCTTGTTGACCTGGCTGTCATGATGACTGATAGGCCATTGGCGTAGCTCGCAGTGTGCTCTGAACAACTCTTCCCTGTTGTACTTTTCCTCGCAGAAGCCAATAGCAGGATGTCAGCTGGGGACAGGAGCAGCCAGCTTCAAATGTGATTCCTCCACTCCAGTTATTATCATTATTGCTATCGTATTACATCACAGCACCGTGGCCACTTTATTACTGTGTCTGTGCGGCAGGGAAATGTGACCAAACCCTCTGACAGTACAATTCATTACAGCCAGGCAACAATATTACCATACAGGGCAGCTTAGTTTAGCCTATTCTGGATTAGAACTGGCATGTTACATCTAAACATGCCTCCATTGTCCCGTTGCCTCGGCAGCTAAACAGGCCCCCAATCCCCTGTTTGTGTTGTAGTTACAACTTTAATCCAGGATCCACCCACCCCATGCCAAAATCAGATTACCAGAGTCAATTAAACTTGATCCATAATCTCGGCGCACAGGCACAGTGGATGCAAGGTTATCAGGCCCTGCAAAAAAAAAATTAAAAATGGGACAAATACACTGCTGATCTGAGAGGACTTACAGGCTCAGTGTCTGTTTTAGCCCAGCGATTGGTTATGATGATGAACTGCGCAACCTGCTACATGCAAATATTTCCCAGCCTCTTGCAAATTTAATGCATTTCGTTTTTTAATTGATGCTGTTGAAGCCGCAGAATCTGTAAGCCAATCTGTGACATATGTCCTCACAAATGTGCTCCTTTCCCCTGTTGTAATCACGTTGGTGCACGCAAGAATGCACAAACATTGTGGGGGAGAGGGAAGAGAAAGGGAGTGAGAGAAAAACAAAATTAAAATCCTCTAGTGAACAGCCTGCGGGCTCCCGGCTCCCAGCTCCCATCCAGCACTGTATTTTATCATCCTTGAGTGGCTGTGCGAAGGCTGGAACAGAACCGGAGTGAGTGTGCAAATCAAACCCACTCTGGCTTGGCCCCGGACACCGCCGGATAACAGAGAGCGACAGGACAGCGGCGGGACAGAGTAACCTCCGGACTTGACAACAGTCAGGAAAAAAAAAACGGTCATGCGCCATTAACGCAGGTCATCAATGTTTCAGCGGTGCCTTGTGGCTGCCACTCAGCTCGTAGCTTTGAGATACGGTCCGTGCTCGTAATCAGCACCTCGCCCCGGCGAGATGTTCGACAGCAGAGGCAAACAAGGCCCGCCGTGAAACGAGTAATCAAATCACGTGGAATCGAGTGCACATCCATCAAATCAACACGCATTATGAGCTGATGAAGAAGCTCGTTCGGCATAAAGAGATGAAGCTTCTCCAGAAGAGCACCATCATTTGAGGCTCAGCCACATCAGTCGTGCTGTATTTATCTCCTCAAACATCAAGGGGGCATTGTTTCATTAGCATTAATTTCTCTAGAGCCTCAGATTAGAAGTGTTGTATTTAGCTTAAGGCTATTCAAATTCCTATACAGAAATTATTGTAATCGCTGTTCTGTGGAGATATTTAAAGCGTGACTATCAAATAAATGAGCCTTGTGCACTGCTCAACCTTGCAAACAGAGTACAAGCTCATAATTCACTGTAGGCAAACCCTGCTCCACAACTGGAACAAAGAGACGTGAATACTCAAGTCTGCTATGAAGAGAATGAATCAATATGAACAAATGTGAAAGCAGGGAGAAGATTGCTTTTTAATATAGGGCAGAGACACTGGAATGACTGTCATCTCTTTCTTTCTCCAGCTTTTATTTATCTGGGGAAGATTTGCTGAGCATGATACCTCCCTTCACACGTTTACACTTAAACACATTGGCTACCGGGAGCTACCCAATCTGACCACAGGCTGCCTGGTGCTGACTGAGAGGCTCCACTGCCACAACAGGGCATTTAAGTGCTTTTCTCGAAGGCTGCCTGACACACTGACATTCTCTCTCTATAGTAGCGCTGGGTTTCTAGAGGCATTATATCAGATCTGCATCCAGTACTGAAGTCTAATCCATTCACATCCCTTATTTGGGTTGAGCTTTCAACATTTGCATGCGACTGCGATCGAACTTTGTTGCCTGAGAAGTTTCAACTGGATCAATGTTAAAAACCTGGAGCTGCAACATCTCAACACTCTCCACAACCTGTGTGCCAAGGTCATGCTACATGTTAATTTTACTGCAACAAACAGGTTTACTCAACAAAGTCAATATGCATGATTTATATCTCATCTCTCATTCACCCACACACACACACACACACACACACACACACACACACACACACACACACACACACACACACACACACACACACACACACACACACACACACACACACACACACACACACACACACACACACACACACACACACGGCGGCGGAGATGCCATGCAAAATACTGGCCCCGGCCATCGGGAGCAATTTCAGGTTCAGTGTCTCGCTCGAGGACACGGTGACATGTGGACTAGGAGGTAGACGAGGATCAAACCACATGTCCTGTGATTAATCGACGACCTGTCCCACCTCCAGAAAATAAGGAAGAAATCTTAATTCCACCAAACCTATGGAAAAATATTTGTGATTTCTAAATGGCAGCAGCAGTTAGGTATCAAACCTTTCCTGTTAGTCAAAAATGGTTCCTTATGATGTTTTTTTTCATCATAATTACAAAAATAACACACTGACAATTAACATGACAATTCATTCATACTGTATGCAATTAGTTTGTAGTATGGAACTGGCACACGGCAACAGCCCACTCGCAATCGTGTAGTGGTCGTACTGCTCCCTCAGAAAATCATCTTTACTCGAGTGAAGACTTCCAGAGGGCGTGTTAACTAGACAATAGCCAAGGTTTCATTTTACGGAATTTACTTAGAGAATTAACATTAATTAGCTCCTGCTGATACAATCTATAATCTTAACAGACAAAAGCGATGGTTAAAAATGAGAAACCTGCTATCTGAAAGTTTTGTACACTGCTCCTTGTTGATCCATAAGAAGAGAGATTTGTGCTTTTAAGAACCAAAAACCATCTGAATGTAGTTTTACATCTCCTCTCTCAGGCTTCTCTCTGGAGCTCTAGTAACAACAGGTCGGTGAGCCAATCAGAAGGTAGGAAGCTCCGAGCCTCTCCTCTGATTGGCTTTTCTGTGACTGAATAAAAATATAGCAGATTTCAGGTAAAACACTCAGTGAAACTAAATCCTGCAAGGTTGGATGGTGGATCCATGTGGGCTTGAGGCATGGCTGAGAGCAGTGACTGCTTTCTTGTGACATCACAAAGTTCCAGAAGTCCCGACAGCTGGTTCAGTTTCTGAATACAGGCTGTGTGCATTTCTCTGTGGACTGAAGCTTTTGATTCTTTCACAGTATTAATATAGAACCTAGACCTGCTTTATAATCAAACAACACATGGACATCTACCTTTACACAATATGGCTCCTTTTAAATCAGATCACTTGTATCAATCGTGTTGCTTTATGAGTTACAGTTGGACTGAAAACCAGCTATTATTGTGTGTGTGTGGACAGATTGGCTCGCTGACCTGTTGTTACTAGAGAAGCCTGAGAGAGCAGATGTAAAACTACACTGAGATGGTTTTTGGTTCTTAAAACCATAAACACATCTTCTTATGCATCAACACTTCAAATAAAACACAGGGGAAGTTTAAAATATGTGATCTCTAATAGAAATGAGCAATAAAAGGTTCCTTAAGATATTTGTCTTGTAGCTTAGTGAATTCAGGTATTTTCTCAAACCTGGAACTAAATCTGAAGAGGCACCAGCTATGAGAACCCAACCCTACTTTCATGTTGAGCTTTTTCATTGCGAGCCCCAACCCTGCTCCTCCATACTTGTGAGAAAATCTTCCAACGCCTGCGTCTGAGAACATGAATCAATAAAAATAAATCTGGGAGAAGATTATTACAAAATGTAGAACAAAGACGCTGGAATGAGACTAACCTCTTGAACAGGGTTAGCCTTTTTTTTTTCTTTTTTCATTGCTTTAAAGAGAATGCATGAGCAAGCCTGAAGCTCGGCTCGGCTCGCCAACACGTCTTTCATCGCCTTTGCACATGTGCGTGTGTGTGTGTGTGTGTGTATGAGAGGGAGAAAGATAGAGAGAGGTGGTCGGGTAGGTGTTGTCTGAGAGGGGTGACTCATCTCTTCCAATCGCGACACACTGTGTGGCTCTTTGGGTGCGCACATACGCACGCACTCAGGCTCACATTCAGGGGAACAGACACGGACGCCCACACACAAGAGCACACACTCACGGAAACACCTCAGCCCCCCTCTTTACACACACCGCTCACGCTCTGCTCTCGGCTCCCGGAGACGGCATGCTGTTCAGCACGCAGAGTGGGAGCATACATTACATCGGTCCACACCTTATTCCCTTGCAGGTCGATACGTTGTACCAAAACATGCCGTTTTTCTCCTGTTACAAAGGAACATAATGCAAACAGCCTCTCTAACAGAATGCACCGCTCTCGGGCGATAGAGGTCTCGGCGTGTAAATAAGCTTACGTACTGTATGCCTGTGTGGTGCTTAACTGGTGCATTTACAGAGCTCTCTCTCTCTCTCTCTCTGTCTCTCTCTCTCACACACACACACACACATCTGTTGCTGTCCACCATTTTCATGCGCTCTTTCTCTACCTCCAAGCCTATAACAGCCCTTCTGGTGTTGACTACATGAAAAGCAACTGTGTAGCGTTGAGCGTTTGATGGCTCTGTTTTTCATCGCCACAAAAACCACATATTTACTGCAGCTTTTAGGAATATAAAGTATGTTTGCAGGTAAGGGTGTCTTGCCACTGCTTTCATGAAAAGCAAAAAAAAAAAAACACCTTTTAAAAAAAAAATGAACGGCCTTGTTGGGATGCTGTTTTCAGCGCTGTCAGGGAGTGTAACCAGTGCTGGACTGTTGCTGCCATGTTCTCTAACTGTGGCGGCATTTAGCCCCCTGAGACTGAGCTGCTGAGAGAGAAGGAGGGTGAGGGATGCTCTCGAATGAATGCAGTCAGCCATGCAAAGAATAAATAACATGAAGAATATGTTATGTGGTGCATCTAACAGAAAACAGCTTGTAGCAGGGACAACAATGGAAAGCAGTGATAAGGAGATGAAGAGTGATAGCGTTATGTAGACGAACACCGTGGAGACAGATGGAGGGAGAAGGACAGATAGGTAAATCATTACCCCTTCAGCCCAGGGAGCTACAGTATGTCTGAGTCAGATCTCTCCCTCAGTGTCTTTCCCCCGTCCCTCCACCCCGCCCACCCCCCAACCGCAATGCAATTTTCCTCCATTTTTGATTACAGATTGCTTGCTGTGATCTCAGCCCAGTTCCATTTTACCATCTGACAGTTGTGCTATCTGTGCCATTTAGACCTAAGTGGACGCTCCATCTCCTTTGCCACAAATTTACATGTTTGCATCTCGTTAGAGCCATTTGTAAGGCAAAGGCAAAGTGTCAGGACGGTGAGAGAGGAGGGAATTTCAGCACACAGATTAGTTTTCACCTTTGATACCAGAGCGCATCGCTCACCAGTGTGGAATGGGATTTTAGAAAAAGGTGATTTTTGAGCTGAAGTTGAAAGAGACCGACGCAAAGGTCCGTCTCTGGTTGTGTAATTCACTCCGACATACATGCTTTTTTAGACTCATCATCACCCCACTCTGACATTCTCACAAACACACATGACAACACAACACATGAGCTCAAACTAAGATAGATACACACGGAAAACACCCAAGGACACAACGCCACTCAAAACTGCAGATAAACCCGATGGGGAATGTTTTCCTTTTAAAAGAATCTCTATCGCCATCCATCAAGCTAACACTGCTGTGCTCTGCAGCACCAAGGGAAAGACGAGAGTCTGCAAGAGCTGGGCTTCCTCCATCTTTCAAACTACCTCGCTGCTGCCCCAAATTGCCCGCTGACCCCACCCTGCTGGCACTCAGCGGGACTCGAAACAAACTGGAGAGCTGATACTGAATCTGTCAGATTAGAGATTTTATGTTCAATTATAATCCAATTCCTGTATATTGCAATGCTTTGGTATTACTATTACAATTTTATCTATCTTTAACAGGCATTTTTCCACCACAGCAGCTGTTGCACACCAAGCTGTCCGAGGAGGGGGAAACTCTCTTTGAATAGATTCTCCCGAGGTTTCTTCCTTTTTTTCTTTTTTTTTTTTACTTCATGTGCTGAGGTTGTTTGAGGAGTTATTCTTTGTTGCCGCCTTGGGTCTGTAAGGCACTGTGAGACACTTTGTGTGATATTGGGCTCTGCAAATAAATTTGACTTGAGTTGGCTTTTAGCACCTTGTCGGATCTGTTACTACAAGTTAGTTCCCTTCCTTTTTAAACCCTTTGACTAATCCCATCCACCAGCCATTATCGAGGGCCACTTCATGGTCCAATATCATCCCCTCGTGACAAAACATCCACGTAGCCAAAATATTCAGCTCCAAAGGTACTTCAAAGATAAGGCGGGCATTGTTCTATGTCGGGGAACTACATAGAACAATGTCACCATGGGGATATTTCATGTATCTCAATATTCTCCCACTTCCCTGCCCTGACTGTGGCACTCTCCCCCACCACCATTCAATTCTAATGGAGACAAAAAAATCTTAAAAATACTGATCATAAATGTTAAGTTTAATAAACAGAAGGCCAAGTAATTCCCTGAAACAACAGTTTTCCAACACATGGCTGAAACAGGAATAAATATTGCATTTGTTGGGGACTATTTTCAGTTGCGGATTAATATACACCAATGATCCATCAGCAGGACTGTGTGTGTAGGATCAAACAAATAAACTACAGCGCCCACATTTATGGTAACGAAGGAACATGTCACCCAGTGCAACAATTTATTTTAAATAGTTCTGGGACAACAGTGGAGTTACAGGTACATCAGGCTTTGGCCACACAGGCCGTTCTTGTTAGCAGGATCGGTCCATTATTGGTTGAGATCTTTTCATGGAATTTGTAGGCAAACGAACAAACTGAATATCACAAGCCTCATCCTTTAAGGCTGCTCCTTACTGCCTTTTTGTGAGTCCTACCAGAGTGCACAAATACATACATGTTTGAACTGCTCCGTCTGGGGAGTTGTCTGTCCTAGATATCACCAGGTGGTCTTGAGAATAATTTGCAAGGTTGGGTCTAATCTAACAAATCTTTCAGCCAAACTCTATCCATCACCAGAAGACGTTCCTGCATGAAAACAGTGGAATGTTAAAAACAAAACAAAACTGTGAGACCTCTGAATAAAATCTGAAGGGCTCTTAATAGACCTTGCCAAAAGATATACCCCTTCGTCTGTCATGTTATCGCTTCCCCCTCAAATTACATAAGTCTCATTTTCTGCTGTCCTTATCTTCCTCCCAGGAGTGCACAGGGGGCCACATTGCATCACTAGCTGCTCCCTAATTACAAGCTGAGCAGCATCAGCAGCAGCTCCACACCCTTACAGTAGATAGAAAAAAAGACGCATCTGCAGGGCATGGCTGTACTCTCCTTGTATGCTGCGGAGAGGAATGCACTTTTACAAAGCGATAAGGACATGAGGTCAAACATCAGAGGTCATAGTGATCATGGCTGGTTGTGTGGCGGAAAAGGGCATGATGTGTAATAAAGCATTTGCAAGAGTTTAATATTTCAAGTCTATTATGAAAAGGACTGTCGCCTTTAACCCTCGGCCTTTTCTGTTTCTGTGGTGATATACTTTTGCTAATCAGGGCCTGGCAGCAGCAGCAGCACCAGCGAAATGGAGGGGCAGAGGCGGGCATTCTGGGAGCTGCCGTCTTGGCTGACAACAGAGGTGGACATGCAGACAGCAAGCCAGCCAGCCAAACATCCAGCCAGCCACAGGGCTGGATCACTTTCTGCACTGCCCTATTAGAGAAAAAAATAAGCTCTTAATGTGTTTGTCTAGACTGGCCTTGCATTGTGCAAACGAGGTGCTGTCCGGTTCAGTTAAATGCAGTGCACACATACAGCAACCCAACTGAAAGCCAGTGACACAAACTCAAACAGAGGCAGAGAGAGGGAAAGAGAAAGACGGAGAAAGGGAGAGATAGAGAGGCTGTTTACACGGCATGCCCTCATTTCTACCAAGCTGTCTCTGGGGTTCAGAGAGGGTCGCACACTCGACTAGGGAACAGCTGGTGAGACAGGGGGGAGAGAGGGGGTAGAAGCTGGGGGAACATTTGAACATTGACAGTTTCAGATCGGATGCCATATTATCATGTCAACAGTCCATTTTTTTTCTTCCTTTTCTTATTTACTGTTTGGTGGAGACCGTGTGTGCCGACAGTGTTCCAGGGCATGAATCATGTATGTCAGATGGCCTCTGTCACATGCAGAAGGACAAGCAGGACCTGTTTCACTTTAATCATTTGTGACTAATCATAGCCGGAGCAGCAGATGTATGCGGGTCTGCACAGTTTTGCCATAAAAAACTCATTTTCATCTCATCCAAGTGTTCATATCTCACTAATTGCTGGAGGAAAAGTGTGCCAAAATCATCAACTTAGAAATAAAAATCAAAATGCAAGTGCATCATTATCTTTCATGAAGACTGCTTGTCAGCAAGGACAGTTTTTCATTTCAAGCAAGCAGTTGCCTCCATAGCAAAGCTTTGGCTGCCAATTAATCAGTGACGGCATATAAACAACATCAAAAATATGAGACCACCGAATAGCCCATTACCTTCCTTTACATTCACACACACACACACACACACATGCACACACATTAAGAGCAACAATCCCTTCTGCTGTGAGCAGCACTATTGTAATCTTTCATACACTTAGCTGAGGAGCATACATAATTTGAATAACAATAGGTTAAAGCAATGCAATTTGTATCCAGGCTAAAAGAGGAGTACACTCTGCATTAAAAATAGAGCGGCCAACACAGAACGTTAGGGAAAAGGGCCAATAGTCAGTATTGGCTTAGTCCAGCAATGCCAGGGCAAAAAACTGTTGATGTCTGAGATAAATGGTGGTATGTGAGCTCTGAACTCATTAGTCAGGGAGAAAACAATCTGCATCACATGTCAGGTTACTGGCGCGCAGCCTTCTGTTGTGGGAGTGCAGAAGGGACTGCAGAACCTTCCCCTTTCACACCAAAGCAGGTCGACAGTCAGCAAACACTGAGAGGTTAAATCAGAACAGTGGCAACAGACAGAGAGTCTGCAGTGGCAGTGTGGTTTCAGCGAGCGAGCGTGCACGCATGCATGCACACACACACACACACACACACACACACACCCACCCACACCCTCACACCCACCGGGTAATCACGCCTGACATCAAATTTAAGTTAATGCCTACAAATGGAACATGAGTGTATTTATTAAATATTAACCTAAGCTAAACCTCAACTCGTGCAGTTAAGTTCACACGGGCGCAGCACAAAATTAAAGCCCCGGTGTAACTGGTGAAGTCAGCGGCTGGTGAGGAGGCTGCATGGCTGCCTACTCGCGGGTGGAGGTGGATTAGTGCTCGTCTGTCAGCTGCCATGTTTGGAACGAGTGCAAGTGAGGTAAGGGGTGAAAGGTAGCTGATGCTAAGTGGGTTGAATTAGCTTAAGCCACATAATTATGACAAAGCTTAACACCAACACAAACACACATTATGCATTAGTGTGCTTACTTTCAGTTAAATCTGGGGTCTACTGCAGCCACAGAGGATCATATTTCATATTTTAAAGCTTATTAATGTGACTTTGTTATGCTTTTACCAACAAATTTAACCAAACAGTACATATGCAAAATTCAAGTTAAAGGATTAGCTCAACATTTTGGGGGAATATGCTAATTTGCTTTCTTTCCAAGAGTTAGATATGAAGATCGGTGCCACTCTGTCCAGTGTATATGAAGCCAGTTAGCCTAGCTTAGCATAAAGACTATAGGGTAAACAGCTGTCCTGGAACTATCCAAAGGTAACAAAACCAAACTACCTGCACCTCGACAGCTCACTACTTCACGTTTTACAGTATATGTCGTTTGTTTAAGCTGTACCAAGAAAGCTTAAGGAAGACATGTTGGGGGGGGGGGGTTTATGTGCCAGACTATTTCTTGGCTGGGAGCGGTGACTTCTTTGAGTCTGTCGTCACAGCGAGGTTGCCAATTTACTGCTCTTGGCCAAGACACAGCCTGGCACATAACCCGCTGTAGAAATCACAACGTGTCGTTTGCACTCTTCTGTTTTATTATGGCCCCAACAAACGAGTAATAATGTGTTAATCAGTGACTTTTACATGTGCTGCTGGGCAGATTTTGTTACTTTTGGATGCATCCATGCTAATTGTTTATACTAAGCTAAGCTAACCTGCTGCTATATGTATATATATTTACCAGACAGACACGAGAATGGTATTGACCCCCCCCCCCCCCCCCCATGTCTGCAGCAGGATCCATCAGCTGTGAAATGATCTTTATCTCAGCAAATCTTACTCATTATAGACATACAGTATTTCATCCACAGCCATGCTCCCTGTATCTGAGATATTAGGTCCTCCAAGAGCTGTAAGGCTAAGAGGCTAAGAGGTGCATATTGTATGATGCCCCACTCCTCTAACACAAATCTCCTTTTTTAATCCACTATTATCCAACACACAACCACAAGGCATCAACCCCCCCCCTCCCTTCCTCCTCTATTGATATCACAGTCTGTTATCACCCCTTCCCTCTTCCCCTCCCACTACAATGCATATCACCAGAAAATGCCAACACAGTGCGTCGGCGGGTGCATATCTAAACAGGTCATCGTCATTATCACTGTGAATCCATTCATCTCCTAAAACACACACACACACACACACACACACACACACACACCACCAGAAAATGTCTCAGAGATAGAAAAGTCCAGCATGTGAGAATGAAGTTAACCCCGCTGGAGCCGGAGTCTGTTTGTGGGCGGACAATAAAAACCCCGGCTTGTTGTCTCATTACATCTGCCATGAGCACAGATGTGGACAAAGGACTAGTGAGGAAACACCACTTTGAGAGAGCGATGTGCTGAAAAATAGACACGAAGACGATAACGCTGCTTTTGAGCTACAGAGGATTTTCAAAGCAATACATGTCCTGGATCGCTTACAGTATGTGCCAATTAGCCATAACCGCTAAACAGGAAATGCAGATTGAATTTGAATAAAAACTTACTTTTTTTTTTAATGTAATCACAATCAATCGGGCTAAAGCACAGAAGGTTTTCTCATTTTCATCCATTTCCTCCACGTTACTAAATGATAGTGATTCAGGTAGCAATAAACATTTTGGGATGCCTCAAAAAAAACTAAGTAAAGCTGCTTTATTGTTTGTGGATGGGCAGCCTGGTTATGTCTGCGTTCTCACAGTCATCAGGGATTCAGGGTAAGAGGTTTACAGAATGGATGGATGGGTAAATTCTCACAGTTGTTCTGTTATACAGGTATTTTGTTCTCCTGTATGGGAGACAAGAGCTCATGGTCAGCTCCAGCAGTCAGCAGTAATGTCACACTGGTATCCAGCCTGCAGAAGGCTCAGCCAATGAGAACTAATGTATCAGGATGGGATCCTGTCTTGGTTGATTTGGTTCAAGACGGAGGAGCAACAGCAAAGACGAGCGAATTGTGGTCTGTGCGGAGGTTTTCAAACAGCACACATAGTCAAACAAACAAACTGCTCCCTTCAACCTGACGAATGCCACCTGTTCATAAGAAGGTGCACGTTCATGGGATGTGATCATTAGTTTCATCAGCGACGCCAACATGTTTTATTAGGCCACAAGTTCTGCTACATTTGTGGACCTGCTGCTACCTAAAAGCAGTCCATGATTAAAATGGGAGGGGGTCAAGTCAGCGTGACACTCACGGCGATGGACGTCAGACGACGTTCTGTTACAGGTGAGGTTTCACTGTCAGGTAGAACAGTGGATGTTTCCATGAAACCGGCCGGCACGGAGACCATGGGACAGCTGATGGTGAGACTTTTCCAAGCAGCCGAGAAACATCACACTGACGAAAATATTTTACACTTGATTTCAGTAACATATTTAAACTCAAAGCTTGTACTGATTAAAGTTGTGCAGTTCTTAAGTAAAATTAAGGCCTTTCCTCTGTGGACAAAACAGGACGGGCTACTGCTGAATTCCCTTTAAAAAAATTTCTAAATTAAATTGGTGAATGCCACAAATTCTCTTAAATCACTTCAGAGCAAATCTGTTTGTATGAGTGTTTCTTGAATGAGGCCAAACATTTGTTTTTAAGGGTGTTGAATGAAGATGTTGTGTGTGTCCATGACCGTGACTGAAATATACAAATTTATAAAATAACATTTGCACATCAGCTCAGACTAGTGCAGCGGTGGAAAGTAAAATATTGTACTTTCATTTCACTACATTTGACAGTTGTAGTTACTGGTTATGTTTTAGATTGTGAGGCCTTGTGGAAAAGCTCCTTGTCATGTTTCATACTGTATGTCTAAGAGTTATTAGCAGCTCCACCATAAGAGAACTTTCCCTCATAAACATCTCAGATGGATTAATCGTAATGACTGTTAGAAGCACAAATAAGCAAATGTCTCCAATATTCAACAAAATAAAATACACAAAAATTCTAAAAAAGTCCAAAAAGTCCAAAAATGTCTACAAATGTGATTAGCAGAACTTTGTTTTATCTTTTTTCCTACTCCAATGATGGACTCCCGACCGCTGAGATTTACTTTGTGATGCTCTGGAAGCGTTTAACTCCTGGGTTGCGAAGCACTGGGCTAAAACACTGATCTGACTAAACTGTAAAGCAGTTAAACATAACTCCACCTCAGTCAGCTACAACAGCAAACTGCTGCTTAAACACGATGCATGAGTATTACCAATCTAACAATTTAATATATAATTTATCTTTTCTGCAGGACAAGCACTTTTACTTTTCATATTTTAAGTATATTTTGCTGAATATTCGCTCTACACATTTACTTAAACATGACACTGGACTCCCTTCATTATCTTCCCTTCTCATTCAAACCATCATCAACAACAAACATTACAAATGCAGATGCCTGCATCCACAGCTACAACCACACTGTATGAGACGCTCCCATGTTTAAGCAGCAGGTCACCTGTTCCACTGTAACTGTGATGCAAAGCCTCACCAGAGAAGCCTCCTGTCTCCAGGTTTCCACCTTGCCTCACATATTCATTTTATCCTGTACAGTGTATGGGAATACATCTGTGAACAGCTCTTCCCTTATTGGACTGTGGCCTTAGGGCCTTTGTTATGATTGGATACTTACAAAAGCCAGCCACCCCCTCCATGTGTCTCTCGTTCTAAAGGTCTGCTCCTGCATATTAAACAGTCTGGAGCGTTGCAGCAATCAAACGCAGGGACTCCTTCATCTACATTATCACCTCAATGAATGAATTAATAAATAAATGAAGAGAATTAGCTACCTTTGAGGTGGGGTGGGGGTTAAAAGGGGGGTTGGGGGATGGGGGGGTTGAGGCTTGTCATTGTGATGAAGACAGATGATGAGGCTGCATTGCTGTAAACGAGTGAGTCAGCCCTTCCTTCAGACAGACACAGGCCTGCGGGAGGAAGAATGGTGGTGGTGTTGGGGAGGTGGGGGTGGGGGGGCAGAAGGAGGGAGCCGGAGAAATGCATGGGAACTGTCCCTGGTGCTGAAATCTGGAATGGCTGCTTTCTAACAGCTTCAAGTTCAGCTCAGTGCAGGGGGGGAAAAAATCCAACATAGAGGCATGCTGTCGTTCAACTACCTGACCCACATCTGAAACAATCTGTATCACTAGTTCCTGCGGAACAGGTCAGTAATTGACCTGCTTTCCAGTGCGAGAAAAACCAAATGATGCATTTATCAATTTTCAAAACTCCACAGCAGGGGGAGTGTAATATATGCTCCAACAAAAGCTTTAGAGGCTGTCGAGTTTTTCCACTCAGATTCTGTCCTAAGTCGGTTATTTGGCATTCTGATCACAAAGCCAGGGGAGGGAGATTCTCTACCATGTAATTCTTCCTGAGCCAACTCAAAGAGATTCTCATTAAAGTACTTTTTATATCCCTAACCTCAGTTTCCAGGGACAATTGTGTTGGGTTGTCATGCTATTTGTAGACTAATCACCTCCACGCACTCCACACATACACATACACACATACACACACACACACACACACACACACACACACACACACACACACACACACACACACACACACACACACACACACACACACACACACACACAAGCCTCATAAGAACTGAATGTAAAAGAGTCTGGATCAACAGGAATTAGATATTGCATTGTGCCTTTCAGGCACCCCCCCCCCCAACCCACCCCACCACCACCACCACCACCACCCATATTCTTTGAAATGATTTTGTTGCATTATTCATCTTTCAAAGCTGTCATGCTTTGTGGCTGTCAGTTTGCTCAACATCACAGATGCACCATGAGATGGATCCTTACACTGCATATTGCAGACCGCTGATCTAACAAGGAATTCAGCTGTATCATTTAGACACAAGGAAGGTGATAGAGCTATGTTATGTACTGGTGTGACTGCCTTGAACACTACTCAACACCCAGGATAGAGGAGCACCGCCGTCACCTGTCTTTTCCACATTGTCACAGCAGCTGAAACATGTAACTTTGGTCATGCAGACTTTGCAACTTGTTACCCTGGTCCTCCTTTACAGCAGAAAGAAAAACAAAGGCTGGGGGTTTAATGTTACTTCAATGCTTTCACTCAGGAGTTACAGATCAGAGCCTCACTCATGGAGTCTCCTTACTTATAAATACTGTAAATTAAAAATGTTCAACTTGCAGTCAGCCAGTAATTCCTCTCAGTTTTACGTGAAAAGATTATGCAACAGGTCCAGTACTTGCAGAAGCCACCCTCAGCTATAAGGGTCATTGTTGCAACATACAGTGTTTTAGATGAGGCCAACAGGAGAATGATGTCACAAGTCCGTAAATAAGGGTCCTTTTCTCGGGCACTGCAGAGACCAGGCGGGTGTGGTGACTGCATTAGTAGACGCGCAATCCCCGGCGCAAACGCTCGCCTAAGACCATAATGTGAGCGTTGCTGTAACGGCTTAACAACCATCGCTATGACTGCCTTCTACTTGTCGGACGTGTCCTGAAGTTCAAATCTTTAATCTCCTGCCTCGAAATCAGACAAATTCGCCGACCTCGCTTCACTCTCTGACAACCACAAGGTGCCCATTCACGGCGCGCCTTCCCAAGCCCCGTGTTTGATAGAAAAATACATGCACAATGACAATCTGACATCTGCTCTCCATCTGACAACAGCTTAGTATTCTCCACAGACATCCCACTCTCTCCCTCTGAGCACCCCATGTCTTTTTTTTTTCTTTGTACGCCGCTTTCCCCCCTCTGTACCCCACTCTTTCTCATTCCTATGCGGCTTTTTTCGAGCCAGCTCATTTCCACACACGAACAACAACGGAATTGAACAGCGGCTTCATAAAATATGCAGGTAAAAAAAAAAAAAAGGCAACTCGGAAAGCACCGACATCTCAAGCACAACACTTTTCATGCTCTACTGAAAACTGACCTCCCAGTCTAACGAATCCCACTCTTCGGTAAACATCCGGAGGATTTCTTTTCATCCAAAAAAAGCGGACCAGGCGCAGCGGCTCTATGGAGCGACTGGGCGATGCGATGCCATTGCGCTTTTGGTATTATCCTCATGAAATCACTTTGAACGGGGGGACGTCGTCAGTGGAAGGCATCTCGGCGGCGTCGAGACCAGGTTGAGCGACACAGAAGAAGAAGAAGAAGAAGAAGAAACGCTGCTATGTTTCACAGTCCAACATTTTTGCTCGGCTGATGGTTGCAACCAATTAGCACACCACATGCGCTCGGAGGCGAATAGCTCCTGACAAGGCGCTCCTTCTCCTGAGCATCGCTTCTATTTCAGCTGCTGTGCTGCTTTTCGGGAAAAGGTGGCAGACTATACAACAACACGCAACTTCTCATTTCCAGGATATAGGGGGGAATTTAGCGTGGCGCATACTCCAAAGCCAATAAATCCCCGTAGCGCATTTGACAAATCCTTCCCCTCTGCTGAAGGGGCAACAATAAGGGAAGCTTTTAAAGGTCCCTGCATGAAGTGCTTCTTAAAACACGTGACTCCATCTATTCCGTGGTGAAAGCTGAAAGATGCATTTGATCCATAACAGGCCCTAAGCAGTGGGAGACACGTTATGTGGGGGGGCATGGGTGTGCTAAAATGAATGACACTGGTATACCACACAGTAGACTACTCACCATTAGCACAGCAAAGTTATTATGATGGGTGCAATGAATGGTGGTCGTGTTGCCCCCGGAGCCTGTTATGTGGCAGCCCTCTGCCCTCCAGCCACCGTGTCCATCCAGCAGGTCAAAATCCCAATAGGCTGCGGTGGGGTCTACACCCAGTGCGAAGTGCCTGAGAGCGATAGTAACGGAGTGCACGGTGCTCCCGAGGCTGCACCCATCTGCAAGAAAAGCAACACATTCAATTAGGGAAACCAAGTGGAAAGTCTGTAAGTGCATGTGGCAAAAAAAAAAAAAAAAAAAAGGAAGCGTGGACATGGCACGCGCACATTCACACATAAACTCCTGCACGCACAACACACACACACATTATGTATGGCGTTACTCAAGTGTCAGACAGTTGTGTGAAGTGTTGTGGGTAAACTTTAATCTCAAATGGAAACATAAAGCAGCTTTCAAAGTAAAATGTGATGTGAACGTTCATTAAAATGAAAAAAAAGGCAGAGTTTTCCTTTATTTTGTTTTTTTTTGTTTTGTTTTTGGCAACGTGCACAGGAGGCTGTGAAGCTTGTTGCGCAGAACAAGCTGATACACACACACTCTCTCTCTCTCTGTGTGTGTGTGTGTGTAAGCATGTAGTCCGAGTCGGCATTACAGTACAAGCGTTGACATCACAAGCATGATGATAAAAATGGATTTCCTCTTACCTAATTTGGTGAAAGCAACTGGTGTTGAAACGCTCCTACGCTTCCCATCGTCTGCGAGATTTGACGAATTCCCTGTGCAAGGAAAGAGTTTCCCATTGCGAAACACAATGAACTGCAGCTTGCAAGTGGAGTTATCAACAGATTGCAGCGCAGAGGAGGAGATAGGCGTACCAGCCAGCGGTAAATGGATTGAGGCGACTGCCACTGAGTTCTGCGGATGGAACAAAAAAAAGAGAGGAAAATAAAAATTAAATAATGTATCCGAGATGCGCAGGAAAGAAAAAAAAAACAAACTCCCATAGAAAAGACAGACAAATTGCTTTCCTCTCCATGAGTGGAGGCGACCATAGACCACAAGTGACCAAGGGAATGAGAATCACGTTTGAAGCGCTCTAGTGCGCCTATTTGGTCAGGCTCCCTGCCGCAGAGGTGGAAATGGTTCTTACCATTTCAGCTTGAGGGCACATCAACACTGCAGCTTGATTTAAAGAGACAACCGGTCTGACTTTATCTTCTTTTCACCAACTATAAACACCAGAGAAAAAAAAAAACATCCCTGGCAACATTTTGTGGGGAAAAAAAAAAAAAAAAAGAGGAGGGGGGGGGGGTTCTGGGAGAAAGGCATGGCTTGTGAATATCAAGGTGTAGACACGCGCCATCTTTGAGTCCATGTGAGTCCAAACTGATCTTGTAAAGTTGCTTTTTATTGCTGTAACTGCAAAAAAAAAAACAACAAAAAAAAAAAACAACAACAATCCCCCGTGCAGCCAAAAATCCCACCAGAGCTGCGTTGAAGCTCCACAATTCCTCTGATGTGTTATGACCTATGAATAATAATTTTACATACTGAACTAATAACATATGAGCAGTCAGAATTGTCTGCCTCTCCCGTCCCAAGAGAATCTGAGCTGAAATCAGGACCCAGCCTTTTTGGAGCCTCATGATAACAGCTGCAGGAACTTTTGGCACAGCTCAGGGTTTAGTGAATGGATGCCCCTGGTGGACAGAAATGTTGCTCAAGGGTGTGTGGACTCGCTGCTCTTACAGGGCGGGCTGCACTTAACCCCGCTGAAAGATCAAGTTTAATCATAG
The DNA here is from genome assembly GCF_021018895.1 of Seriola aureovittata. Lineage (NCBI taxonomy): Eukaryota > Metazoa > Chordata > Actinopteri > Carangiformes > Carangidae > Seriola > Seriola aureovittata. The sequence goes on from NC_079377.1 coordinate 5,414,022, forward strand.
AAAAACTTCCAAAGTGACACAGTCAGCGTGTAAGACCCACACATGTGGCCGCACATTCAACTCCATGCATCCGCTCAGCTGATAGAAACGTTCAGGCTCTTATGTGTTCAATATTTCATGAATAAAAATAGAGAAATGGAACTAGAGTGGACTTTCCAAAGGCAAATAAACAGGAGGTTCAAAAGGAAAAGGCTTCTACACACACTGCCTCTGTTGTAATGTGCTGACCTCCTGGTCAGAGACCTTCATCACAGTAGGAAACACTGAAGAGCACCAGACAGATTGGCATCCTCTTTTTGTTGATTTATTAAGAAGTGATTACACGGAAGCTGCTCTTTCAAATGAACATAACAGCCGAGGCAATTAACACATTTGTGCACCGAGAACAGATTTCTAGGAAGACCCCAAAAAACACAGAAGGTCCCCAAATATTAATCCGGTCACTGACCCTTAATGGCAAACGATGTTAATGGCGAATGCAGACGATATGTCTTCATAATAAAGATAATGATCGCTTTCCAAATGAAGTCTGTTTTGTTCAGCTTTCAATCACGTCACCCTCCAGTGCGAGAGGATCAGCACTTTGAGCCTACAGGGGAGGGAAACTTCCTGGCTAAGATGAATGTGGATGCCCATAAAGTGCCCTTACAGTTAATGGGAAGCTGCTTAGTCAGACGTTCGGCCCAATCAATGTCTGGGAGACAGATGGCCAAATTTCTTAATCAAGTTAAACAAGCGCTCAGTTGTTCGTTCTTATGTTTCCAATGCCGGCTGCAGCGTTGTAGTGTTTGTTAACGTGTGGGCCCCCCTGAGCGCTGACGGGCTTTGTGGCCCCTCAGACGCCACAGTCTGGGTTGTTTTGATGCTCCTGGTCCTTCTATTATCCTGAAAACAATTCTCCAGATGTGACAAAGAGCAAAGGCGTGCTTAAGCACAATTACTTTACATTACAGCCACCAAATGTGAGGAGCCGGAGGTG